>NC_090255.1:44615220-44640220 GCF_037325665.1 Littorina saxatilis | reverse complement strand
ATATTACATTTAATAAATAAATACAATCACGTTTCCATGGAAAATAAGCTACCTGACTCAAGGGGGACAACTTGGCCAGCGCGGACTGCGAGTGGTGCTTGAGAAGGGAGAGCACCGCGCAGCGCACGCCATTCTCGCCCCACGGACCTGTCTGCTCGCTCACTCTGCACACACAGAACAACAATCTGCCATCAATTAATAGATACAGAAATAAACAAGATTTTGTTAACAGATTTGATTCATTTGCACGTGCACACACAATAGTCTCCACCCCCCCCCCCCCCACCGAAAAAAAACACACCTGTGTCTTCTGTGCTTATAAAATCACGCTCGTGTTTTTTTTTTAAATTCAAAGCTTTCTATTCCCTCCGAGGCATTTGACTTGGCTTCATTGGATTCAGTGGAGAATTGAGTCGCATAGGTCACGTGAAAGCGCGCCCGAAATGTGTATACCCCGGCCGCCACTCCCGGCCCAACCCGAAATGTGTATACCCCGGCCGCCACTCCCGGCCCAACCCGAAATGTGTATACCCCGGCCGCCACTCCCGGCCCAACCCGAAATGTGTATACCCCGGCCGCCACTCCCGGCCCAACCCGAAATGTGTATACCCCGGCCGCCACCGTCCCGGCCCAACCCGAAATGTGTATACCCCGGCCGCCACTCCCGGCCCAACCCGAAATGTGTATACCCCGGCCGCCACTCCCGGCCCAACCCGAAATGTGTATACCCCGGCCGCCACCGTCCCGGCCCAACCCGAAATGTGTATACCCCGGCCGCCACTCCCGGCCCAACCCGAAATGTGTATACCCCGGCCGCCACTCCCGGCCCAACCCGAAATGTGTATACCCCGGCCGCCACTCCCGGCCCAACCCGAAATGTGTATACCCCGGCCGCCACCGTCCCGGCCCAACCCGAAATGTGTATACCCCGGCCGCCACTCCCGGCCCAACCCGAAATGTGTATACCCCGGCCGCCACCGTCCCGGCCCAACCCGAAATGTGTATACCCCGGCCGCCACTCCCGGCCCAACCCGAAATGTGTATACCCCGGCCGCCACCGTCCCGGCCCAACCCGAAATGTGTATACCCCGGCCGCCACTCCCGGCCCAACCCGAAATGTGTATACCCCGGCCGCCACTCCCGGCCCAACCCGAAATGTGTATACCCCGGCCGCCACTCCCGGCCCAACCCGAAATGTGTATACCCCGGCCGCCACTCCCGGCCCAACCCGAAATGTGTATACCCCGGCCGCCACTCCCGGCCCAACCCGAAATGTGTATACCCCGGCCGCCACTCCCGGCCCAACCCGAAATGTGTATACCCCGGCCGCCGTCCCGGCCCAACCCGAAATGTGTATACCCCGGCCGCCACTCCCGGCCCAACCCGAAATGTGTATACCCCGGCCGCCACCGTCCCGGCCCAACCCGAAATGTGTATACCCCGGCCGCCACTCCCGGCCCAACCCGAAATGTGTATACCCCGGCCGCCACTCCCGGCCCAACCCGAAATGTGTATACCCCGGCCGCCACTCCCGGCCCAACCCGAAATGTGTATACCCCGGCCGCCACCGTCCCGGCCCAACCCGAAATGTGTATACCCCGGCCGCCACTCCCGGCCCAACCCGAAATGTGTATACCCCGGCCGCCACTCCCGGCCCAACCCGAAATGTGTATACCCCGGCCGCCACTCCCGGCCCAACCCGAAATGTGTATACCCCGGCCGCCACTCCCGGCCCAACCCGAATCGACTTCACATTCGGTTTAGATTGAAAAACCAACAAACATATATGATAGAACAACTGCATACACTTTTTCACCGAGGGAGAAAGCCCTGTCAGGTATCTATCCAGAACAGGCTATATTGTAGGGCTATCAAGTGTACTGTTAGCCTGGTTTTACGCGGCCATTCCGACCCAGGGAAGCATGGGGCAAGCAAGAGGTCGGATACGAGAGGTCCTTGTCGGTCGTTACAAGAGGTCCTTGTAAGTCAGTTTTCATGGGTCGCGCGACAGAAATTGATGTTTTTTCAGCAAAGACCCTATATCTGGGGATTGCTTTCGCATTTTCAGGATGTCAATCGCGCCCACAGACAGGGCAGGTGCTACAGACTAGAGTAGGGTTAGATCCTTAACGTCCTCACAGGAAAATGTTCCTTTAAGGCCCGACATGAAATGATACGCTAAAAGGCTGGTAAAAGTGAGGACAAGGGGAAGATGACGAATCGAGTGAGTTAGAGATGATGATAAAAGTTTACAGGTTACAGCAGTTGTTCCCCTTGTTTTAGTAGCCTGTATATTTCCACCAAAAGCGTGGGATTCCCTGAAGGAACATAGCGTTTCGCTGATCAGTCTCGTTGAAAGTCACGTGATGCATCGGTAGAATTTGATGTTTTTGATGTTTTTCGATCTTTTTGGTATTTCTTAGAAATTCGAGTATGTTTTTCAATTCTTAAGTTTAAATCGATAACTAAATGAAAGAAAACGCAGCAAAAATAAATCACTCGCAATAACGACATACTGCAAAGCGTTCCATAATCATTTCACTTCCGTTTGACGCCATTGGATGGAGTTACTTCAAGCTGACGAGAGTGAAAGTTTGTTTGATTGTTCGTTCATGGGCTGAAACTCCCACGGCTTTTACGTGTATGACCGTTTTTACCCCGCCATTTAGGCAGCCATACGCCGCTTTCGGAGGAAGCATGCTGGGTATTTTCGTGTTTCTATAACCCACCGAACTCTGACATGGATTACAGGATCTTTTTCGTGCGCACTTGGTCTTGTGCTTGCGTGTACACACGGGGGTGTTCGGACACCGAGGAGAGTCTGCACACAAAGTTGACTGAGAAATAAATCTCTCGCCGAACGTGGGGACGAACTCACGCTGACAGCGGCCAACTCAGTAGATACAAATCCAGCGCGCTACCGACTGAGCTACATCCCCGCCCTGAGAGTGAAAGTGAAAGCGATTCAATGGACGAGATGAAGCGAGGTTTCTTTCGAATTATACGACGTTCTCGCCGAAGCATGTTAGCTTGGCTGAATGGCGCACGCGAATTCAGGAATTTGTTGCTTGGTAAATCGCGGCATGTATGATAATGACTGTCAATGGATTTACAACAAAACAAGGGGGGGGGGGGGGGGGAGATGTGTCCAGCAGAACTATTGCGCGTGTGTGTGTATGTATGAATGAGTGTGCGAGCGAGCGTGCGCGCACGTGTGTGTGTGAGTATGTGTGTGTGAGCGTGCGCGCATGTGTGTGCCAGCGGAGTGAGTAGTGTGTGTTGCGAGTGGCAGCTTCCGGGCTCCCTTTTTTCAAACTTTCAAAACTTCGAATTGTTCTGATCTTGTCTTGATGAAAAAAGAATTCTTTTGATTTAAGAATGTTTGTTGAACAAGCTGTCAATTTATTATTTAGATTTTCAAAGTTAGGTCTAGCGCCAAAACGAGGCTTCCAATTTGTTTTATTGTAAATCCGGCTGGCCACGCAAAAATAAATTCTTTGAAAAATGCTCGCTCTCTATGGAGGGCACCTGGGATGTTCTCTAGCGGTAGTGTTTAAACGAAAGGGTTTTTGTACTCTATGTAAAAGCCTGTCAGTGTCTGTTACCAGAAACTGATGGTTTACGGGAGACGTAGCGAGGCTTTAATGTTACTGCTTGTTATTCTTTAATGTTACTGCTTGTTATTCTTTAATGTTACTGCTTGTTATTCTTTAATGTTACTGCTTGTTATTCTTTAATGTTACTGCTTGTTATTCTTTAATGTTACTGCTTGTTATTCTTTAATGTTACTGCTTGTTATTCTTTAATGTTACTGCTTGTTATTCTTTGATGTTACTGCTTGTTATTCTTTCAGGCGCCTGGTTCCGCATTACGTGTTGTCGTCGTCTATAATTAGAGTGTTTGCTTCCCTCTGACATATATCGTCTATAATTAGAGTGTTTGCTTCCCTCTGACATATATCGTCTATAATTAGAGTGTTTGCTTCCCTCTGACATATATCGTCTATAATTAGAGTGTTTGCTTCCCTCTGACATATATCGTCTATAATTAGAGTGTTTGCTTCCCTCTGACATATATCGTCTATAAATAGAGTGTTTGCTTCCCTCTGACATATATCGTCTATAAATAGAGTGTTTGCTTCCCTCTGACATATCGTCTATAAATAGAGTGTTTGCTTCCCTCTGACATATCGTCTATAAATAGAGTGTTTGCTTCCCTCTGACATATATCGTCTATAAATAGAGTGTTTGCTTCCCTCTGACATATATCGTCTATAATTAGAGTGTTTGCTTCCCTCTGACATATATCGTCTATAATTAGAGTGTTTGCTTCCCTCTGACATATATCGTCTATAATTAGTGTTTGCTTCCCTCTGACATATATATATCGTCTATAATTAGAGTGTTTGCTTCCCTCTGACATAGATCGTCATACGCACTCTGGAGTTACTGTGCTTTGTCTGTCACTTCTCCTCCTTTTTATGTATGTGTGTGATAGTGTGTCGCTGTGTGTGTGTGTGTGTGTGTGTGTGTGTGTGCGAGCGTGCGTGTGTTAATTCTTGTGCGTGTATGTGTGTGAGAGAGAGTTGTAGAAGTTGCACGAACTTTCACATACATACAATTATACACACACACACGAATCACCTGAGCCAAAAAACAGTAGTGGTATATTGCAGTGTTTTTATTGCATATACAAAACACAAACTTTTGGAATTGTTAGGGTGCAGGAGGGATTGTACAAAGGGTCTTTCTCGTTCACACCCATACACACAGACACATACGTACAGACACACACACACACAGACAGACACACACAGACAGACACACACAGACAGACACACACACACACAGACATACACGCAGACACAGACACACACAGACACCCACACACAGAAAGTATACAGACATACACACACACACAGACAGACACACAGACAGACACACACGCACACACAGACAGACACACACACATACAAACACACACATACATACACACACACACACACACACACACACACAAACTGACACACACACACAAACTGACACACACACAGCCACTCAGAGAGGCACAGTCACTAACTGAACATTCAACGGAAGGGTAGAGGATTTGAACTAAACAATACAGAATACACTCGAGCCATTAACTCGCACAACAAGAATGGGACATTTCGTAACATGTAGAGTGATTGCTGACAATGTTTACAGCACATCAACACAGCTCAGCACTGAGAGAGTTGACTTGAAACCCTTTCTGCGCTACACTATGCAAATAAATAATGATCAGATGCGATGTAAAGGAGTAAAGGGGGGGGGGGGGGGGGGGGGGCAGATTTGGATTTCTATAATTGTTTTCCCCATCTACAGCAAATGAAATAAATAATTGGGATTAGGTGGTAAATGCCTTCACATTACAATGCAAATGAAAAGAAAAGTAAAGCCCAGTGCTTGTCATACCAACAACCTGTCTACAACTGCTGGTGTTCGATCCCCTCAAACACAAGGTCTGTAACGCTTTCCCTTTGTTTGAAAGTATGAAGAAAGCATTTCTAATGGTTGGAAAGAAACAAGCTTTTGGGATGCTGTTGAACAAAGAATGATTGTAACACATACCCCCCCCCCCCCCTCCCCATCCCCCCATAAAGATCAACATAAAGAAAGTGCTGTGTGTGCAACATATTGTTTGACATCCAACATTCATGGTTCACAAATCACATGACAGTAAGTGTGTGCATATATCAACATATAATTATATCCACATGTTTACATGTACAACATTGTGTGCAACATGACCCACGTGAGGTCAAGGTCAAATCTCAAGGTCAACATTCATGGAGTTACTTTCAAAAATGGCACTTGTACAGACGGCAAGAAAAACTGACAGCTCCTATTATTTTCATTGTTTCTTAAAGTCTAAAAGAAGCAGCGAGCACGACTAAACACCAAATAAACGCTCAGTAAAAGGAGACTTCCATATTTTGATAAAAATCAGATTTAAAAAAAATCGAAAATAGGAAGAAAAAAATACTTGGACCCTATGCAAAAAAGAGGGATGGGGAAAAGATGGTTGATCTGAAAAGATTCCACACCCTTTGAAACGAAGGACAGTGGCAAGATAAAGGAGAAACAACAGAGCTGCTTGTAAGAAACTAAAGTCTTCTATTTCGAGCAAAACCTGCTCATTTTTTCTTTGTGATCAAAACATACTAACAATTTACAGGTTACATATCATTTAAATGCATCATCAAAAATGGCTATTCCCATGTACTCACAAAAATATCATGCTTATTTTAGACATCACAAGAAAGAGTGGTTTGTCTTGGTAGAAGACATTGACTAGATTTAGATGTGGTGCAAAACAAGCAAGTTTAACACACAAATGTACATTTATATATGCACAGACTTATAACTATACAAATATATAATATGCACGGATTTATGATGCAATCATGTACAAGATGAACTAACAGAAGCACATTAAAAAAACAGCTCATTTGTTGCAGGTTTTCAGCGTCAAACATCCGATGCTGGTCTTTCCCATTCATATGTCGAAACTTGCTGCTTGGAACCATGTGTCTCAGTTTCATATCACTATGTATGCGTTTAAAACATCACTATGTATGCGTTACGGGAACCATCTCCGTTATTGTGCAGAAGAAAAAGCCATCAAGTACAAAAAAATCTCATGAATATTAAAGCGTAGATATTAATATGCGTAGCCACATGCAGCAACCAATAGACATGCCCGGCAACAACGGACTTTATGCAAATCAATCCAACATACACATCAACATGATTGGGTATAGGATACCCTGATCCTCATGGGGTCAAATTGCGTAGAGTGCACAAAAAGGAAAAATATTGTATGCAGCTTGCGTAATATCAAAGTTTATAGATTATTATCTGAGACTAGTTTACTGCTTGGACAGTAAAAACATGAACTAAACAATCCAAGCCAGTGCCAGACAGTTGTAGACACAATACAGAGGAACAACAGAGTGAAGTTGAGACAGAGAAAAGGTTCAAAATAAAAACAAAAGTGATACATGCCACTTGAAACAACACTAACATTTCTAATTCCCGCTCTGTGCTGAAAACAGCCAGGTTGGTGATATTGCTATCTTTTCAATTGAAACGATGCTCCTATTCCATCTAGCCAGACACATCTTTACAGTGTTGAAACGATGCTCCTATTCCATCTAGTCAGACACATCTTTACAGTGTTGAAACGATGCTCCTATTCTATCTAGCCAGACACATTTTTACAGTGTTGAAACGATGCTCCTATTCCATCTAGCCAGACACATCTTTACAGTGTTGAAACGATGCTCCTATTCTATCTAGCCAGACACATTTTTACAGTGTTGAAACGATGCTCCTATTCCATCTAGCCAGACACATCTTTACAGTGTTGAAACGATGCTCCTATTCTATCTAGCCAGACACATTTTTACAGTGTTGAAACGATGCTCCTATTCCATCTAGCCAGACACATCTTTACAGTGTTGAAACGATGCTCCTATTCCATCTAGCCAGACACATCTTTACAGTGTTGAAACGATGCTCCTATTCCATTTAGCCAGACACATCTTTACAGTGTTAAACATAATCATGTCTGCTTGAAGAACAATATCTGTATGGTGTTTAGTTCGCTGTATCTTACTTGTCACAATAAACCTTTTAACATAACACATGATTTTGACTGTGAAATACTTTGTTCACTGTATGTTCTACATACGCAAGACAATTGTAGTCATAAGGATACGGTATTGCAGATTATCAATGCTTGAAGAAATATAACTTATCTGATTTACCTGTTGACACTAAGACTTTCATCTTCTTTGTGGATAAACGGTGTGATGTTCTTTCCAATGGCAGTAAGTCTTTATGCCCAAGGAACGAGCACATTATACGTTATTTGTATTTTTGACCAAAATAGGACATTTTACACAGATCAAGACAGTCAGTGTTCCTCCGAGAATTCGTTTTAGGTTTTACGTTAGAACTCACAAAAACATGCACTATTTTGTAGTCTCGGCTGGCAGCCTAAAATATGAGTTTTTGTCGGACTCTGGCGTCACATGGCTCAAAGAAGGGAAATCCAGTGTTCAGTCGATACATTATGCCTTGCCCTCTGGCACTCAATATTTCAGAAATGCGTAAAAATAAGGGAAACCAATAAAAGGAAGATAAAAGAATGTTATGCACTGTTGAACAATGTTATACTGCACTGTTGAACAAGATCTGATTGCAACGCAAAGTATAACATTATGAAAGGAGACACAACTATTATGAAAAACACAGGAGTGGGACCACCCTTTCCCCCAAGTTCACAAAACAGTGAATATCAACACAATTATTGCTGAAAAACAGACAGAAAAATAAATAAAATAACAGCAGCAAACAAACCCAAACGAGCAGGTAAAAGATAATTCGTTTTGATTGCCTTTTCCGAGACTTTTTTACCCAGCAGAGACTAACATCAAGCACCTTAACATCATGTTCTAATGGCAGTCACAGTGGTCACAACTACTCGAATGTTTCCACACAAAATACTTTCAAATTGCTGAACCGTAAAAAAAATTTAAATTCCTAAAAATATGAAAATTGTTTAACGCAAAAAAAAACTACCAGGATCATAAAATCTATTTTTAAATGTGTGTACATGTATTATCAGTACACTGAACATATCCACACAAAACGATCAAAACAAGCTAATGAATATGCAGGATATTCAATATTATGTACACACATGAGTAACAATAGTAACATCGGGTTCCTTTTCTCCAGCGACATGAGTATGCTTCAAGGAATATCTGTGTCATAAATTATGATGAGTATGCTTTTGGAAGATTGCCCTACAGCTCTGATGGTTCTGCCCCCAAGAGAGAACCCACCATCCCAACGGACCATCACAAGTCTTGACGTGTTTCTCTTTCGTCCCACAGTAGTGGAACAACACCACAGTAGTGGAACAACACCACAGTAGTGGAACAACACCACAGTAGTGGAACAACACCACAGTAGTGGAACAACACCACAGTATTGGAACAACACCACAGTAGTGGAACAACACCACAGTATTGGAACAACACCAAGTTGCCTGGAGAACTAAGACCAGCTGGTCAAAAGTGACGATTACGACACAACCGTTTCAACTGTCATCACTAATTAGACGTTTCATACCTGGTCAAACTCATTTTATGCAGGGAGAAAGTCAAGTATGAAAAATAAAATACATTTTCATAAACAAGGCTGTTCCAAAAATAACCAGTAAAACATATATCCATTTACGATGTATTGTGTTCCTCTTGAACAGAAAACTGACAACGGTGAGAAAACTGACAACGGTGAGTATGATTTGTGTTCCACACACTCCTGAACTTCAATAACGTCTGTTTCCACATGAAAACCATCCCCCAAAAATCAGCCATCCTTGAACATGTCACTGTCCTGTTCCAAAAGGTTGAGCCCATCTTCAACATGTCACTGTCCTGTGTTGAGCCCATTTGACAGAAAGTACATTGTTTCAAGTGGGTGAGGCTGTTTTCAAGAAAATAAAATGACATTGGACACTGATCGGCATGTTCCCATCAAAAGAGAGACAGCCATGTTTTGAACAAGAGACAACTGACAAATCAATGTTCCAATCATAGACAACAAAAGTCGTGTTCCGAATGTCGACAACAAAAGTCGTGTTTCTATAATAGATAGTCACAACAGGCATGTTCCAGATGCCAATCACCACAAGAGGAAAGTTCCACAGTAGATGACAAAGACAGTCCATTAGCTGATGGCCCGGTTACCCACACATTCAGCACAACAGGCATGTTCCACTGTAGATGACAAAGACAGTCCCCGTGCTGATGGCCCGGTTACCCACACATTCAGCACAACAGGCATGTTCCACTGTAGATGACAAAGACAGTCCCCGTGCTGATGGCCCAGTTACCCACACATTCAGCACAACAGGCATGTTCCACTGTAGATGACAAAGACAGTCCCCGTGCTGATGGCCCGGTTACCCACACATTCAGCACAACAGGCATGTTCCACTGTAGATGACAAAGACAGTCCCCGTGCTGATGGCCCGGTTACCCACACATTCAGCACAACAGGCATGTTCCACTGTAGATGACAAAGACAGTCCCCGTGCTGATGGCCCGGTTACCCACACATTCAGCACAACAGGCATGTTCCACTGTAGATGACAAAGACAGTCCCCGTGCTGATGGCCCGGTTACCCACACATTCAGCACAACAGGCATGTTCCACTGTAGATGACAAAGACAGTCCCCTAGCTGATGGCCCGGTTACCCACACATTCAGCACGGGGAAAGGTGAAACACAAACAGGAGTCCTTCCTTTCCCCCGACTGTGGTTAAAACTGTGACACTGATTTCAATAACTGGTGATCATGTCACACAGATCACAAAGTAAAGCTTTAGTCTCTCCTGTCGCTCTCACATCAAAGTTTTTGTTTCAAGATAAACGTATGCAGACACTTCAATGTGTAACACTGTGATACACACAGCTCTTCATAACATCAGTACAGACACTTCAATGTGTAACACTGTGATACACACAGCTCTTCATAACATCAGTACAGACAAAATGCAATGTGCAACCTTACAAACATGCTCACACACAATCATCACCCCACACACACAATCATCACCCCACACACACAATCATCACCCCACACACACTGACTTCCTGATGGCAAGCTGAGTGGAGGTAGCAATCAAGAGAGCATTTTGTGGCTGGCTAGCGATGTAAGCAGGTAGCTAGCTAGCTTGCTTGGTAAATGTGCTGCCTGACAATCAATCAGCAACACATTGGTGTCCTGCTGTTGGTGTGTTCATCATCGACACCAAACTTGTGTAACAGGGCGAAGGTTTTGAATACTTGAACCCTTTGTCCTTGGAGACTTGAAGAGTATTGTAGCTTACTGCCACCATTTCGGCCACAGAAGTTACACAAGACGGTTTCTCCCTACTCTCCAAGAACAAAGCCTCTGGCGCATTGCTGCTTACTAGTTGGTGTGTCCACCATGTCTGCCCTAGACATTGCAGCAAGTTGGGTTTTCACTGCCCCCCAACAGCAAAGCATGTGACGCATTGCTGCTTACCACTGTTGATATGTCCACACTAAGTGTCATAGGAAGATGTTCAGTGATGGTTCCTCCCTACTCCCCCTCGTCCATACTCTCCTCGCCGTGTTCGTGATCCGCGGCGTCATCGCTGTGCTTGCTGCTGATACGATCGGGAGACGACAATCCCCCCGATGACCCCGACCCCCCTTCGTCTCTCGTCACCATGTCCAGGGGGGTCTCACTGCGACTGCCGTCATGGGGTGGGCTGTCGTGAAGTGACTCGTCGCCGGGTCCTGTGCGCTGACGCTTGACCTTGGCGCGGTGGTTCTTGAACCAGAGCTGGACGTTCTTGGGCTCCAGCTTGGGAAACTTCTGGCGGTAGTCTGCGTTGTTGAGCGTCTCGGTGTACTTGTCGATCATGTAGGCCGAGGGGTGAGTGTCCTCGATGAACCATTTTTCAAGCTTGGGGATCTCCGTCAAGGGGTCGATGAAGACGCGTGTTCGTCGCTTGCGAGGCTCGGAGGATCGGCTGTGGGCGTGGGGTGCAGAGAGGGGAGGGTGGGGGGCGGGCTGAATGGCGACGGGATGGGGGGACTGGGGGGTGCCGGTTGAGGAGGACGAAGAGGAGTGGTTGAGACTGTTCATGCTGGCCGTGTGGCTGTGGCCGTTCATGTGGGCTGAGCCGCTGAGAGCCGCCACCATGGCCGCTGTAGCGGACTGCGAGTGGTGGGGGGTGGGGGGGTGGTAGTAACGCGGCATGTTGTAGTACATAGCCAGGTGGTTGAGGGGACTCATGGGGATCTGGAGTGGGGGCTGAGACATCTGAGCCAGGGAGAGGGCGGCCATGCTGGCTTCAGACGTGGGGGCCAGAGAACTGAGACCCAGACGGAGCTCAGCCTGGGCCCGGACATACTCCGCTTCCTCCTCCTCCTGGGCCCGTAACCGCCCCACGTCAGAGTCGTTGGAGTGGAGGGACTCGTCGGACGAGGCGTCGTGGTCGTCCTTGAGGTCCATGACCAGACGCTGCTCGCGGTCTTCCTGCTCCTTCAGCAGCTGGTAGTGCTTCTCCAGGAACCGCTTCTCCTCCCCCGCCACCAGCTCGCCGTTGGACCGCCGCTCTTTCTCCGCGCTCATACACAGCTTCTTGGCCGAGCCAGAGTCGTGAGATGTGTGGACGGAGAAGGGGCTCTTGTAGCCACTCTCCTCCTCCCTCCCCCCACTCCTGGCCAAGCCGTTGTGAGCCGGACTACTCCTCCGACTGTGACCGCCGCTACTTCTGCCACCGCTGCTGAGTTCCGAGTTGTCTATGCAGGGGTCGGGCCTGCTGCGATTGGTCTGACCCTGACTCTGACCTTGGCCCTGAACTTGACCCGCCTTGGCTGCCTCCTGCTGATTGGACGTGGTGTCGCGCAGCTTCTTGATGGACAGGTCGCAGGGCTCGTCGTTGGAGTCACCCCCTGTGGGGTCGGGTGTGGAGAGGATGGTGTTGGAGGTGGCAGTGTGCGCGTGGTAGGGGTAGGGCACGATGTAGACGGCGTTCTTGTTGGGCAGGTAGGGAGGCAGGGTGGACGACTCGGGCAGGGTGGGGGTCAGCAGGGGCGGGTGGCCGTTACTCACGTCCACGTTCTCCTCATTCTCAAAGGAATCGTCCAGAGCTTTCGTCGCCCGCCTGTTGGCTGCGCGCGCGTTCTTGAACCAGTAGATGATATTCGTCAGGTCGAGAGGTCGGCGACCTTTGCGAGAGTCAAGGTTGTTGAGCTCGCTCATGAAGCGCACCATCTGTTCGCGGGTGGGGTGCTGGTTTTCCTGGAACCACTTCTGGAGGCGCGGGATCTCGTGCTCGGGGTCAAAGGACGTCCTGATGCGCGTCTTGCTGGGGGCCAGGATAGCCCCGTGTTGGGACGGATGGAGGTTGGGGGTCTGCTGGGATGGAGGGAAAGGTCCCGTCCCGTTGGGCAAAAATGACGGGTGACTGGACGATGACGAAGATGGTGATGCCATGGATGGAATTGACGATGACGATGACGATGGAACTGACGATGAGGACGGCAACTTGTGGCTGGACGTAACGGAAGCTGCTGTCACCGAGGGTTGAGGTTCTGGCTTGACCGGCAAGACCTTGCCCGCTGTGAAGCTTGGCTTGGTGTCGGGGGAGGTGAGGGAGGGTGCGGGGGGGAGCTGAGACTTCTTGGAGATCTGACCGGAGTACCAGGCGTCAAACTGGGTCACCACGTCCTCCGACACGTTGCTCAAGTTGTCTCCCTTGGACAGCGACATCAGGAGACCCTGTCAATCAAACAAAACAACAGGTGTAAATAGAAGCTTGCCATTGTGTTTACTTAAATCTGTTTGGGAAATACCTTGTAAACGGACCTAAGCGCTGGTAAATATACAAACACATTCACATAAAGCTATCGTGGAAATGTACTGTTCTTCTCGGAAACTTATCTCTCCAACACCTTTCACCCAGACAAGGAGAAAGAAACTCCTAAGTCAATGAGTATTTATGCCTACAGAAACTGTTGCGGGTTATTTTCCTGTCTGACATTCAGCACAGTGACCAAGCCATGCCCAAACTGAAACAAGGCGCACTCTAAATCATTCAGGGAAAGGCTTAAGACCACAGTTTACTTGCAGTTTCAAATGATTGGCTAAAACCGACAGTAAAGACCATAAGAGATGTGCATTGTGGTTATCACATACAGAAAAGACAACATTATATTTGATAAACAACACTTCTATAACACACAGTACAGCCCATAATATGTGTGTACACATGACATGACAAAGACCGCAGTATGTGTGTATATGTGTAATACTACTACGTGTGGCCATCCCATAGTATGTGTATACGAAGATGATATATGTAATACTGCAATGACAAACATCAAAGACTAGTAGAGCCCAGTGTCTAGCGAGACTGACCTTCTCCACGGGGCAGCCGGTGTCCATGAGCAGGGAGTGCGACGAGTTGAGCAACAAGTGCAGCAACTTCTCTTTCATGTCCTCCACCGAGCTCAGTCGCGGCTGACTGAAACCAAAACACCGCTCGTCACCACCAGCACTCGCACAACACCGAGACTTGGACACCATAAACATAAAGTACGCAAATGGTGCTTGTCATTTGGTCAAAGTTTCCCAGAAACGATTGTGCAATAGGCACCACCAGAAATGTCACCACACCGACTTTAACACAGAGTACGCAAATGTTGAACGGGTACCTTGCCCTATTCTGAACGGGTACCTTGCCCTATTCAGGGTAGGGGAAGGCAAAGACAGCGAGGTAGAAGAGATGGGCAACACCATCGTAATGCTTGGCCGAGAGAAGGTGTCATCTCTAACATCTCGCTCCCCTACGACCAAATATGGTTATGGGACTACCTAACCTTTTTCTTTCGCAAATGTTGCTTGTAATAACGTTAAAGTTTCCCAGAAACGATTGTGCAACAGTCACTACCAGCAGAGGCACAACGTAGATGTTTTGACACCATAAGAACAAGGTACGCAAGTGTCGCTTTCAAAGCAAAGTTCTCAAGAAATCTTTTAGGTTCGTTACAGGATCAACTCAGATGCTGTCGATCTAACTACATGTTTAATGTCAACATATACCTTTATTTATTGATATTTATGTAATAAAATGTTTTGAGGTGGAGGGGGGGGAGTTCATTCACCTTTAAGACTGCTCATTACCATGAAAACTTTCATGTTTTCCCTGTTCTGCTGTTGATTACACAGGAACATGATTCCATTATCATGGTACTCAATGTCCTTAGTAGGGGCACAGCCTGTAAGACTTAAATCCCCTAAGTTACTTCTATTGTACAATTTCCCAAACAATATATGGCAAAAATGTATGGAACTTGAAATATAGGACCGTTCTTTTCATTGTGCACGTAGATGTTGCTATGTATGTTTGAGTCTAACTATGACAATGATTTCTCTGTCGATTCACTGAAGAGAGAGAGAGAGAGAGAGAGAGAGAGAGAGAGAGAGAGAGAGAGAGAGAGAGAGAGAGAGAGAGAGAGAGAGAGAGAGAGAGAGAGGAACAGAGACATACAGAGAGAGAGAGACAGAAAGAGAGTTAGAGACAGAGAGAGAGACAGAGAGAGAGAGACAGAGGGGCACAGAGAGAGACAGACAGAGATACAGAGACAGAGATACAGAGACAAACAGACAGAGACAGACAGACAGAGAGAGACACAGAGACAGACAGACAGAGACAGAGAGAGACAGACAGAGACACAGAGACAGACAGACAGAGAGTCACACGTGACTTCTGACACCTAATCCTCATCTGATGACCTACAGTGATTTCACACCTAAAAGAGGCCCGGTCTGATGATTTAAAAATGAAACTGCATGATTTAAAAATGAAACTGCAGGTGCAGAATGCTCGAAGCAAGCCATAAACTTGACGAAACCCGTAACGTGACTGCCCCCAGGAGGCCGGGCTACAAGATGTTCACCGTGATTGATTACAAAGTCACAATGCACGTGTGTGTATGCAGGGAACCGTGTGAATGACAATGCTGAGCAGCGCAATCACAAACCCTCATCACAAGAAATTAATCACAAACCCTCATCACAAGAAATTAATCTACAACAAGTCGCGTAAGGCGAAAATACAACATTTAGTCAAGCTGTCGAACTCACAGAATGAAACTGAACGCAATGCAATTTTTCAGCAAGACCGTATACTCGTAGCATCGTCAGTCCACCGCTCGTGACAAAGGCAGTGAAATTGACAAGAAGAACGGGGTAGTAGTTGCGCTGAGAAGGATAGCACACTTTTCTGTACCTCTCTTCGTTTGAACTTTCTGAGCGTGTTTTTAATCCAAACATATCATATCTATATGTTTTTGGAATCAGGAACCGACAAGGAATAAGATGAAAGTGTTTTTAAATTGATTTCGAAAAATTAATTTTGATCATAATTTTTATATTTTTAATTTTGAGAGCTTGTTTTTAATCCAAATATAACATATTTATATGTTTTTGGAATCAGAAAATGATGAAGAATAAGATGAACGTAAATTTGGATCGTTTTATAAAAAACATATTTTTTTTTTACAATTTTCAGATTTTTAATGACCAAAGTCATTAATTAATTTTTAAGCCACCAAGCTGAAATGCAATACCGAAGTCCGGCCTTCGTCGAAGATTGCTTGGCCAAAATTTCAATCAATTTGATTGAAAAATGAGGGTGTGACAGTGCCGCCTCAACTTTTACAAAAAGCCGGATATGACGTCATCAAAGGTATTTATCGAAAAAAAGAAAAAAACATCCGGGGATATCATTCCCAGAAACTCTCATGTAAAATTTCATAAAGATCGGTCCAGTAGTTTGGTCTGAATCGCTCTACACACACACACACACACACACACACACACACACACACACACACACACACACACACACACACACACACACACACACCACGATCCTCGTCTCGATTCCCCCTCTATGTTAAAACATTTAGTCAAAACTTGACTAAAAAGAAACTCCCCAAAGGGTGAGAGTGATATATTTAGATGTGCATGTTTTTGCATATATTTGCATAATCCTGCATGCTGATTGGGTCGTTAAATAAAGCTTATTTGCGTGCTGCACAGCCTGCTGATCCCCTTGTTGCAGTAAACATGATGCACATGTCAAGTCACAAGACGTGCAGTGTAACTCACTTTTAAGACATTGTAAGACTTCCATCCTTTATAAAAATTTAAAAAAAACCGGATTTTCTCACATATTTTGTAGGTTTTTAAATGGTGTTAATTTTACAGGGGTTAACAAGAAAATAAGAAAAATGAAGGTATTAACAGGGAAAGTTGATATGTAGAGTGAGAGTCAATGTGGTGCAATGTTCATCATTAGCTGACTTGGGTTTATACAGTAGTCAGTAAGAGCAGTAAGAGCAGTAACTCAACGAATCTCTTCTTCTGTTAGAGTCTTGTGTCCCTGCATTTTGAATGTGATCAGTGCCTGCATATTCTGGACTTCAGACAGCCGTGAATGTGATGCATTTTATATTAATGGGTCAGTGCCTGCATATTCTGGACTTCAGACAGCCGTGAATGTGATGCATTTTATATTAATGGGTCAGTGCGTGCATATTCTGGACTTCAGACAGCCGTGAATGTGATGCATTTTATATTAATGGGTCAGTGCCTGCATATTCTGGACTTCAGACAGCCGTGAATGTGATGCATTTTATATTAATGGGTCAGTGCCTGCATATTCTGGACTTCAGACAGCCGTGAATGTGATGCATTTTATATTAATGGGTCAGTGCGTGCATATTCTGGACTTCAGACAGCCGTGAATGTGATGCATTTTATATTAATGGGTCAGTGCGTGCATATTCTGGACTTCAGACAGCCGTGAATGTGATGCATTTTATATTAATGGGTCAGTGCGTGCATATTCTGGACTTCAGACAGCCGTGAATGTGATGCATTTTATATTAATGGGTCAGTGCGTGCATATTCTGGACTTCAGACAGCCGTGAAAAAGACACTCCCGACCTCCTACTGGGCGGGTCAAAGCAAACACAACCATCCAACCAAAACGGCAAAATGATAAACCCAAACATAGTGCACCGCTCCCCGCAAATCTGAAGAGGGGGGCGGGGGGGGGGGGGGTATTAAGTTATGTGTGTGTATGTGTGTGTGTTTGTATGTGAGTGTGTGTGTATCTGTGTGTGTGTGTGTGTGTGTGTGTGTGTGTGTGTGTGTGTGTGTGTGTGTGCGTGCGCGTGTGTGTGTATGTGTTAAAAGAAAAGGTCTTGAAAGAGATGGTCTTACAAGGTGGTCATCTTAACATGTGTTGTTGTTTTTTTTAAAGGGGAGGGGGTGTTAAAAGTACCACATACCACAGTGCTCTGAGGGACACCATCTGGCCAGAGGAGACAGCGCTACAAAAGAAGCTATACGGCCCCAGAGAGGACTTGGAGAGGACAGCACGTTTCGCCCTGCAGTCCGGACTGACGATCTAACAGCGAACGACAAGAAGAAGAAAAGAGAAGGCGGGAAGAAGAAGGGGGGGGGGGGGGGGGGACTGTATCTAGCCAGCATTTTGTCCTGGACAGTCTGATTGTCGCAGGATGGTTTAAATTAGGGGTGTCTCACATGATTGTGAGGGATGGGGTGGGGGGGGGGGGGGCACTGTAGCTATATAACACTCTTACCTGGATAGTCTGATGCGCAGCGTGTACTCTTTGAGCTCGCGCAAGATGTCGTCGATGGTGGCGGACTTGTCGTCAGTGATGACGTCAAACGTCAGCGGCTTCCAGTTCTTCAGCTGTATGGCACCTGGAACAAACACCACATTCCATTTATTCGGTTGAAAGATAATCAAAACCCTTTTGACAAAATGACAAGACATTCTGCTCCATCAACTACCAACACATTCTTCACTACAGTCAACATCTTTCCTGAAGTTGTTGGCTGCGAAACAGCTCTGCCATTTGCTCTAACTGCAATTTCCAAAATACAGATTTATGTTTCTGTTTCAAAGTCACTACCACTGCACCTCCCTCCCCCACCCCCTTACACATTTTCAGTGAAGATGTAAGGAGTGATAGGACGCTACCCATCATTTTCAGTGAAGATGTAAGGAGTGATAGGACGCTACCCATCATTTTCAGTGAAGATGTAAGGAGTGATAGGACGCTACCCATCATTTTCAGTGAAGATGTAAGGAGTGATAGGACGCTACCCATCATTTTCAGTGAAGATGTAAGGAGTGATAGGACGCTACCCATCATTTTCAGTGAAGATGTAAGGAGTGATAGGACGCTACCCATCATTTTCAGTGAAGATGTAAGGAGTGATAGGACGCTACCCATCATTTTCAGTGAAGATGTAAGGAGTGATAGGACGCTACCCATCATTTTCAGTGAAGATGTAAGGAGTGATAGGACGCTACCCATCATTTTCAGTGAAGATGTAAGGAGTGATAGGACGCTTCCCATCATTTTCAGTGAAGATGTAAGGAGTGATAGGACGCTACCCATCATTTTCAGTGAAGATGTAAGGAGTGATAGGACGCTTCCCATCATTTTCAGTGAAGATGTAAGGAGTGATAGGACGCTTCCCATCATTTTCAGTGAAGATGTAAGGAGTGATAGGACACTACCCATCATTTTCTTGTGTTGAAGCCAAACAAAACAGAACAAAGCAAGATAAAAGAAAAAGGTATCCTCCTCCCTCAAACCGCCCCATTCCCTCCCTCCCAAGCACCCCTAACTCCTTACCTTTAGCATTGACTGAGTCGGTGGTGGAGTAGCCCAGCTTGGCGAGGGCGGCCCGGACCAGGCCGTTGAGGGGCGTGTTGACGGGCAGGATGGCGAACGTGTCTTCCTCCACCGCTGTCACGTCGCACGTGCCGCCCGACAGGTCAAAGTTCACCGCCCCCTGAACCTGCTCCACCAGGCAGCGTATGGGCATGGAGGCTGCAATAACAGGAATCACAACACAGGTTAGTTAGTTTGACACACTGGAGAACACTTCAATGGAGGCTGCAACCTTATGAGTGAGAACACAGGTCTGTTAGCTGTACAGACTGAAGTACAATGCAATGGGCATAGAGGCTGCAACCATTGTGAGAAACGAAGCAGTTAGTTCCACGCACTAAAAGACCTGCAGCAAAAATAGGACAACAAACAGTCGTGTGTTGGTATGGAGACTGCAATAAGTGCAATAAGAAACAAACCTTAAGTGCTGGTTTTAAATGTACACAGACAGACTGAGGAACTTCTGAAACAACTTAAAACATTGAGACAAAACCTGAAAGAGTGGTACCTGTGATGAAAGGACACCTCTATTACAGGTGGGCTGGCATGACTGGGACACCTCTATTACATGTGGGCTGGCATGACTGGGACACCTCTATTACAGGTGGGCTGGCATGACTGGGACACCTCTATTACATGTGGGCTGGCATGACTGGGACACCTCTATTACAGGTGGGCTGGCATGACTGGGACACCTCTATTACAGGTGGGCTGGCATGACTGGGACACCTCTATTACAGGTGGGCTGGCATGACTGGGACACCTCTATTACAGGTGGGCTGGCATGACTGGGACACCTCTATTACAGGTGGGCTGGCATGACTGGGACACCTCTATTACAGGTGGGCTGGCATGACTGGGACGGTTCCATGTCACTTCAGCGCCAGCACTTCAGCACCAGAAATTCAGCGCCATACACTTCAGCGCGAGGATACTTCAGCGCCGTACACTTCAGCGTTGGGACTTTTCAGCACCGTACCTTTCAGCGTGGCGAAATTGTAGCGCCGTACATTGTAGCGCTGTACATTATAGCGCTAGAGGAAGAGAGAGAGAGAGAGAGAGAGAGAGAGAGAGAGAGAGAGAGAGTGTGTGTGTGTGTATGTGTGTGTGTGTGTGTGTGTGTGTTTGTGTGTGTGTGTGTGTGTGTGTGTGTGTGTTTGTGTGTGTGTGTGTAAAAGTGTCTGCGAAACTGCAAAACTGAGTGACTAATAGGCTTGATTGAGTTTATCCCACAAAAATCTATTCTTTACCTTTATTTCTCAATAAAGCGTATGAATTAAAATGTCCATTCAAATCACTAAAATCAGTAAAATGTCATTAAATGAATTAGATTGCAATGTGCCCATAATGAATAGCTGGAGGCGCCAGTTCAAGATCACACCGCGTCTCCTGACGTACTGAATAGCTTGTCTCTGAAGACGTCAACACTAAAACATGAAAGCAAAGGCGAGTCCTTCCATTGTTTCAAGCAGCCCCCGACCTCCGTCATTGTATTGTCTAACGATCGTCTTTATCCGTTTCTGTAAGTCTTTGTACTTGCGCCTTTTGGGCGCTGGAGCCTGGCCTCCCAGTAGACGTGTGACGTCCGCCTGGACTAGTGCCTGTTCTTTATTGAGGGCCTCTATCAGCCTCCAAAGATTGGGGTAGCATGCCCCGACCACGTTCTGAAAGGCGTGATGCCACCCTTCACAGCTGTTGTTGGACTTGGCAGCATCAGTGAGAACGCGGTCGTGCACGTTCCACATGTCAATGGAGAACGTCGGCGGATGACGAGGACCACGACGGCGAAGTCTGCCAATATATGTGTCCTCAAAATAGTCGAAGATTGGTTGCCCACTTGCATCATACCATTCAGACTTGATCTGTAACTCACGGCGCTGAAATGTACGGCGCTGAAGTCTCCCGGCGCTAAAATGTACGGCGCTGACATCCCCCGTGCTGAAATGTACGGCGCTAAAAAATACGGTGCTGAAAAGACGCCGCGCTGAAATGGTGGCGCTGAAAGGTATGGCGCTGTAGTGCTGGCGCTAAAGTGACGTGTTACCGACTGGGACACCTCTATTACAGGTGGGCTGGCATGACTGGGATACCTCGGTCAACATTACTCATATAGCAACAGCACAGGGTGTCCTTTCCTGAGGGGGGGTCCTCAGAGAGAGAGAGAGAGAGAGAGAGAGAGAGAGAGAGAGAGAGAGAGAGAGACAGAGAGAGAGAGAGAGAGAGAGAGAGAGAGAGAGAGAGAGAGAGAGAGAGAGAGAGAGAGAGAACTCAGAACTCAGAACTCAGAACTTTATTACATAAGGATAAAGGTTTTAGGCTTAGCCTAATCTTCCAACCTGTCCTTGGAACATATACAAAGAATAATTGTAAACAAAAACAAAGACTGCGCACATACCTCATCAAAGTATTAAACTAATAAAACATCAAAATAATGGTCGAGTATAAACATACAAAATATTGGACTCACAAAGTCATATAAAACAAAACCAAATACAAACAAACGTAAATGTTTTTTACATTTCTTAAAAAAGTACAGCAATGTATTGCCGAACAGGGCCATGTATACAGGCAGCTAAAGTTTCAAGAAGAAGGGGGAGGGGGACGAGGGATTACACATTCAGATTAACTACATATACAATATTTAAAAAACAAACAAACACTTAAGAGCATTGCATACATTATCCGAGTACACAATGGAAACTAAACATCAGGGACAGTTTATAGTGTGATCAAATGTGTGTGCAACTGCCTTTTAAAGGCCTTTAATGATGCGGATCGTTTGATTTCTATTGGCAAAGAATTCCACAGAGATGATCCTGAAAAAGCTAAGCTGGATTTATAAAGATCTATACGAGGAATTGGAGGAAGTAAATTTTGAGACCCATACCTCTTCGTAACATGTGTAAAATAGGATTGCACATAACTGGGCACATCACCATGAACTAATTTATACATAAAGACAGCCTTATTGTATGCAAGGTGGGTTTTTAGGGGAAGGAAATTAAGGCTGTTTAACTTCATTTCTGTAGACATGTGCGATTCATACATGATAAGTTTTGCAGCACGACGGTACAAAGAATTGAGTTTCAATAAGTGAACATCACTGCAGCCATCCCACAATGTCGAAGCAAAATTAATATGAGGCATTATGTGAGCATGAACGAACATTTTTAATGTTTCAGACTTCGCATAATGTTTGAGTTTTGACAACAAATACAAATTCCTTGATAACACTTTGCAGAGGTTGCTTATGTGTGTTTGCCATTTCATTTCTTCATCGACAGTTACACCAAGAGAGAGAGAGAGAGAGAGAGAGAGAGAGAGAGAGAGAGAGAGAGAGAGAGAGACTCAGACTCAGAACTTTATTACAAAAGGATAAAGGTTTTAGGCAAAGCCTATTCTTCCAACCTGTCCTTTATACAACACATAAAGACAGACCCACATACAAAAAATTATAAATTCAATCATATAAAATACAGATTTATGGAATGCAACACAATGTGCATTTAAGGAATTACATAAGGAGAACTCAAAAATTACAAAATTACATTGACATGAGAGAGAGAGAGAGAGAGAGAGAGAGAGAGAGAGAGAGAGAGAGAGACAGACAGAGAGAGCGAGAGAGAGAGAGAGAGAGAGAGAGAGAGAGAGAGAGAGAGAGAGAGAGAGAGGGGGGGGGGGGAAAGATAGACAGAGAGAAAAAGACAGAGACAGAGACAGACAGACAGACAGAGAGAGCGAGAGCGAGAGAGAGAGAGAGAGAGAGAGAGAGAGAGAGAGAGAGAGAGAGAGAGAGAGAGAGAGAGAGAGAGAGAGAGAGAGAGAGAGGTCAAACCAGAATAAATTGAAGAGGAAAAAATCCACTAACACTGAAGAGGAAAAAATCCACTAACACCTCCTACTCGCTTCCGCATTTCGTACAATACAACACTTGAGCCTGACCCTTCACTTTCTTATCGTTTCTTTCTTTCTTTATTTGGTGTTTAACGTCGTTTTCAACCACGAAGGTTATATCGCGACGACTTATCGTTTCAAACCATACGTAAATCAGACTAGGAGTCAAAACAAGCGATAGAAACAAAAAGAAAAAAACACGTACAAAACAAATTAAAACAAAAGCAATACCAATGAAAAGAACAGTAAAATACTATCTAAGTACACTTTACACTCTACTGAGTCGGACGACTTAATCCCAAATCAACAATAAAGTGGAATCCACAAACCTGATTTAAACACCAAATCCCCATATAGAGTCTCGCAAAAAGCTAAACTTCTTTGAACGTATCACTTTCGAAAATAACAAAAAGCTCCCAAAGTGGGCCATCAAAATATAATATGACTAGCGGATAATATCCACCAAGCACCGATTACGTTCCGCCAATCACAGCCAGCGTTTCATGTAGGATCGTGCAGCAATAAATCTGGCTTGGGCGCCCACTTTCAAAACATTACACAGATATTTCACAAAAGCTTTTCAAACTTTAAAATCCTTCAAAACACTCTTAGACCTTTTAGCTTTTTAACTTCTTCCCGCAATGCTTTGTTAGAAAAAATACATATGGAAAAGAGTGTAGAAAGATGAGGTAGGGAGAGAACAAAGCTCTTTGCCGGATGAGAGAGAGAGAGAGAGAGGGAGCAATTTGTCATTCTCTGTGCATTTGGTTGTGAAGTGTGAACGATGCTGTGAGCCCCGCAATGCTAAGCTGACGGTAGGCAGGCATCGCGTACAGGGCCAGGGGAATTATGACAGAGAGGGCTTCAGCACACAAAGAACAAGGCTAACTCGCAATTATGAAGGGGGAGTCATACACTTTAAAAGGTAGAGATGGCATTAAGAGAGGGGTGCCAATGGGGGGAGGGGAGGAAGTGGGTAGGAGAGAAAGAGAGAAGGGAGGGAGGAAGAGAGAGAGAATTGAATTGAATTGAACTTTATTTAACAAGGATTAAGATTTAAGGCTACGCGAGAGAGAGAGAGAGAGAGAGAGAGAGAGAGAGAGAGAGAGAGAGAGAGAGAGAGAGAGAGAGAGAGAGAGAGAGAGAGAGAGAGAGAGAGAGAGAGAGAGAGAGAGAGAGAGAGAGAGAGAGAGAGAGTGAGAGAGAGAGAGAGAGTGAGAGAGAGAAAGAGAGAGAGAGAGAGAGCTTTCAACCCAAAACCTCAAAAAGAATAAGCGACAGAGCAGAGATATCGAGTAAAGAAGATTTTACCCACAAAAAAAAAACCGAAAGAGAAGCATGACAAAGTCAGGATGAGAGATGTCCCCCCACCTCAACCTAAACATCATCAAACCGCACTTAGACAATAAGTCCTTTGTCACGTGGCATTCTCTAAGCCACGCGGGAACCCAAAGAACAAGAGGATGAATAGCGACTCAGTTTAAGCCCATTTCAGACGCGCGGGGCCGCGGTTCGAGTTAAGCCCATTTCACAGCTTACGGCCGGTACCGAGCAAGTCGCGAGAGCGATACGATTAGACCCGAACCTCGCCACAAGCTGCTTTGCTGGGCTAAGCGGCCAAGATGACAAGAAAAACCGAAACACAAAAAGGCTTGTGCGGCTTGGTGGAAAGGTCTGGTGGAGTGTCACAACTTTCACTTGTATAAGTACATCGTAACAGTTTG
>NC_090255.1:44582540-44615020 GCF_037325665.1 Littorina saxatilis | reverse complement strand
CCTTGACGCTACTAGGGAATCAAATTCCACTTCTGTCTTCGCCTTACCCTCGTAAGCTGCGTCTTGACGCTACTAGGGAATCAAATTCCACTTCTGTCTTCGCCTTACCCTCGTAAGCTGCGCCTTGACGCTACTAGGGAATCAAATTCCACTTCTGTCTTCGCCTTACAAGCTGCGCCTTGACGCTACTAGGGAATCAAATTCCACTTCTGTCTTCGCCTTACAAGCTGCGCCTTGACGCTACTAGGGAATCAAATTCCACTTCTGTCTTCGCCTTACCCTCGTAAGCTGTGTCTTGACGCTACAAGGGAATCAAATTCCAGTTCTCCCCTCGCCACGACTGGGTCGCTCGGTTCGCGTCGTCATCATCCGGCAAGTCAGCCATTAGCGCCACAAAGTCAAGAGCCCCGCGATCTTGATGTGACGTCACACACCGTTTCAAACGCCTGAACGCTCAGCAAGCCGGATGGGGCGCCTTTCTTAGCGGGCGATAATGAAGCCATATCGCACAGGCAATATTAGGCGCTACGGGATATCCGCACTTTGTCAAAGAGAACTGCGAAGATCTCGTTTGGTGATTTGTTGTGTGGGTGCTTTGTGTCCAGATATGCCTGGGAAGTGTAATGGGAAGGGGGGAGGGGGGAGTGGGGTGGAGGGATTAGTGGTTGTAGCTGGCGCTAAGATGATGGGCTGAACGTCTGCACTGAGCTAGATGTATGCCAACATAATTATGCAAAGGCAATGAAATAGTTAAGGGGGTGGGAGTGACGAGGGAGGGGTTTCAGGGGGAATAGGGAGGTGCACAAGTCATGTAAATAATGGGTGGTTCGATGATGTGTGTTATGCATACATGAACATCTTCTCTGACTTCTCTGTGTGTGTGTGTGTGTGTGTGTGTGTGTGTGTGTGTGTGTGTGTGTGTGTGTGTGTGTGTGTGTGTGTGTGTGTGTGTGTGTGTGTGTGTGTAACATTTTGACACTAGATTTGGTGCTGATAATCAGAGACACTAACTTACCCAAACCAAAGTACCCCGTTCCCTTGAAGCATTAAGAAGCTGCGCCTTTGAAACCAAAACCGAATTATTAAATATGAAAAGATGAATAATCGATAAGATTTATTTTACATTAATTTTCCGTTAATAGCTGTTTGAAAATGGAGTCCTTTAGATAAAGCGGTGCAGAGCAACGGATCTTTACGATGAGTGTTTTAGAGAGGGGAGGGCGTGCGTTTGATGTCAGCCGGTTCTCGGCCAAATGATCGTTTATTGCTATCACGAGTATTAGAGACCAAGGTGATATCAACAAGTGTTTGGCGTAATCTTTATTGCATGATATTGGAGAGCGTTTGAAGTGTGCGGTGCAAATTTGTTGTCAGCTTTAAACCCGCTGTTTGGCTTATCAGGATTGTAATTAGTGCATTCAGTCTTAACTGCATGCCGGCTTGCTTGCCTTGGGGCGAGGGGTGGCCGAGTGCTGTGCGTTAGTCTTTGTGAAACATTAAGCTGGCTTTGCCACACACACAAAGAAAGAACAAAGTAATTAATGACAATAGAATTAGGAGACGCAAGGAAGGTACAATCTGAACAGTTTGATGATGTAGTCGTGTAGTCGTGTAGTCGTGTAGTCGTGTAGTCGTGTAGACGTGTAGTCGTGTAGTCGTGTAGTCGTGTAGTCGTGTAGTCGTGTAGACGTGTAGTCGTGTAGTCGTGTAGTCGTGTAGTCGTGTAGTCGTGTAGTCGTGTAGACGTGTAGTCGTGTAGTCGTGTAGTCGTGTAGACGTGTAGTCGTGTAGACGTGTAGTCGTGTAGACGTGTAGTCGTGTAGTCGTGTAGTCGTGTAGTCGTGTAGTCGTGTAGACGTGTAGTCGTGTAGTCGTGTAGTCGTGTAGTCGTGTAGACGTGTAGTCGTGTAGTCGTGTAGTCGTGTAGTCGTGTAGACGATATAACTGCGATCATTACTGTGCCAAAAAGCGACCAAAGCAGAACTCTTTAAACCAACAACGACAGCACAGTACCTCTATCAAATCTTTTATTCCCTTAAAAGTGATGGAATTGTCGGTGTTGTTGTTGTTGTTGTTGTTGTTGTTGTTGTTGTTGTTGTTGTTGTTGTTGTTGTTGTTGTTGTTGTTGTTGTTGTTGTTGTTGTTGTATGTGAATCTCTTTGTTTCTTTTCTTCTTTCTCGTGACATGTGGCACAGCGTATCATTCGTTTTGTCGTCTGCCTGACATGTGAGTTAATGAGTGGACCCAGCGCCCTAATGACCGACCCTGCTGCAAAGAAGGCCAAGTGGCCAGGAACGATAAGCAAGGAAGCATGAAGTGACCAAGAGGAACCAAGCAGATTAATGAAGCCGAGCCACTTAGCTCTTCCAGTCATCAGTGGGGTAGGATTTCATACTCGCTCAAGCCTCGACACAACTGCAATGCGTCCGGTAATTATGACTGATGTAGACTGATATAGGTTTCCGCCTCTCAAGTGGGCAGATTATGACATCCTGTCACAGGAGTTAAGCCTCTTCCATTTGTGTAACACCGTAACAGATGGCTGTGGTCCCCCGTTACACATCTCGGGGTCCCCCGTTACACATCTCGGGGTCCTCTTCGCTGGAGAGGAAGGTCTCTCTTTTCATTTTGTCAGTAATTAAAAGGTTACTACATTGGTTTAAGCGTGTTTTTATTAATTTCTTGTATACATGTTATATACAGTAACAACATTAAGAACGTTAACAAGCAGACTGCTTATGGACACGTTCCAAAACTAATAATCAATACACATTCTGATAACAAGACATGGCGAACATGGTTACTACATTCTATAAACCTACTTGGGAATAACCTGAAATAGTTTGAAATAGTCTGAAATGATCTGAAATAGTCTGAAATGGTCTGAAATAGAACTTAGTTTTCTCCGCTACATACAATGCACGTGTACGGATGAGTGATTGTGTGTGTGTGTGTGTGTGTGTGTGTGTGTGTGTGTGTGTGTGTGTGTGTGTGTGTGTGTGTGTGTGAAGGGGGGGGTCTCACCCTCGGCATAAATGTGTCTTCATGTGTGTGTCTGTGTGGTATTTGCTTTTTTCTCACTACATAATGTTCTATAATGAAGTGTGGTAAAGTTACATTAACTAGCAAGGTCGTCACCTATATTTAATCTCTTTATCTTCAAAGAAGTAGGCAAGCGCCTTAATGGCGTGACGTATCGGGGAGCAGCGTCAAGTGCATGTGGAAGTGGGTGGAGGGGGGGCGGACTGAAATGTGACACAAGCCTCAAGTGGCGCGGCCTTTAACCAACAAGGACTGACCTCCGGTGGATAATAAGGCGCTATGATTAGATCAGAGTTGGCCACAAAGAGATTACAATTACTGTTACAACTGGTGTGAATGTAGGGTGGTGCAGTTGTTCGTGGTTGTTGTTGATATCTCCCCCAACACAAAGAGATTACAATTACTGTTACAACTGGTGTGAATGTAGGGTGGTGCAGTTGTTCGTGGTTGTTGTTGATATCTCCCCCAACACAAAGAGATTACAATTACTGTTACAACTGGTGTGAATGTAGGGTGGTGCAGTTGTTCGTGGTTATTGTTGATATCTCCCCCAACACAAAGAGATTACAATTACTGTTACAACTGGTGTGAATGTAGGGTGGTGCAGTTGTACGTGGTTGTTGTTGATATCTCCCCCAACACAAAGAGATTACAATTACTGTTACAACTGGTGTGAATGTAGGGTGGTGCAGTTGTTCGTGGTTATTGTTGATATCTCCCCCAACACAAAGAGATTACAATTACTGTTACAACTGGTGTGAATGTAGGGTGGTGCAGTTGTACGTGGTTGTTGTTGATATCTCCCCCGACACAAAGAGATTACAATTACTGTTACAACTGGTGTGAATGTAGGGTGGTGCAGTTGTACGTGGTTGTTGTTGATATCTCCCCCGACACAAAGAGATTACAATTACTGTTACAACTGGTGTGAATGTAGGGTGGTGCAGTTGTTCGTGGTTATTGTTGATATCTCCCCCAA
The DNA here is from genome assembly GCF_037325665.1 of Littorina saxatilis. Taxonomy (NCBI): domain Eukaryota; kingdom Metazoa; phylum Mollusca; class Gastropoda; order Littorinimorpha; family Littorinidae; genus Littorina; species Littorina saxatilis. The sequence continues at coordinate 44,610,998 of NC_090255.1, read as the reverse complement.
CACAAAGAGATTACAATTACTGTTACAACTGGTGTGAATGTAGGGTGGTGCAGTTGTTCGTGGTTGTTGTTGATATCTCCCCCAACACAAAGAGATTACAATTACTGTTACAACTGGTGTGAATGTAGGGTGGTGCAGTTGTTCGTGGTTGTTGTTGATATCTCCCCCAACACAAAGAGATTACAATTACTGTTACAACTGGTGTGAATGTAGGGTGGTGCAGTTGTTCGTGGTTGTTGTTGATATCTCCCCCGAAATCTGTGTATGCTGGCTGAATGGCGGGGTAAAAACGGTCATGCACGTAAATATCCACTCGTGCTAAAGACATGAGTGAACGTGGGAGTCTAAGCCCATGAACGAAGAAGAAGAAGTTGTTGATATGTATGTTGTAGCCTCGCTTTATTCTTTCATTTTGATAGCTTTTAATAATTAAGTTGATGTTGCAAACCGTGTAAAGGTCTGAGTTTTACTCATTGAATGGCGCTAGTCACGCTGCACTTAGTGACATATCATACCAGTCAATATATTTCAATGTTACACTACTTAGTGACATATCATACCAGTCAATATATTTCAATGTTACACTACTCAGTGACATATCATACCAGTGAATATATTTCAATGTTACACTACTTAGTGACATATCATACCAGTGAATATATTTCAATGTTACACTACTTAGTGACATATCATACCAGTGAATATACTTCAATGTTACACAACCTAGTGACGTATAATACGAGTGAATATACTTCAATGTTACACTACTTAGTGACATATCATACGAGTCAATATACTTCAATGTTACACTGACTTATTAAAGCCGCGATGCGTTGTCTTGTAAGAATGTTACCATCTCCAGGATGCTGTAGAGTTTGTGTGAAGCGATTAGAGTATGTCTATATTTTTTGCAGAGAGTCTGTAAGTTCAAATTGTTGATATCAAATGTACAACCGAGTTATCGCTGTAGCTGTTCCAATGCCTGACAAATACAGGATGAAACTTGATACACTCGGAAGTCAGTGCTGCCATGCCCATGTATTGACGTGGTACGCCCCTTTCCCTACCAACTTTGTTGCATCATTTTCTGCACACAGCTCAGATGGACTACAAAAAAGTTACCTTGTTTCTGTCGTATTTCATAAATATGGCAATACCACGATCTTGGTATAAAGCGCGCTGTAACAAGGAAGTAGTTAGGAAAACAGGCGCCACGTGGCCACGGTGTGGTGCATGACGGGAAGAGTGGTGTATAGGTGGCAGGTGAAACGGGTGATATATCAACATATCGACCTGACTGCAATGTGACGCAGCTCCAAGCGGTGTGACGCGGGGAGAAATGCCAAGACTCCGGCATGAGTTATTCACAGTGTATGACACTTGGTAAAGGCGCAGGCCTTCTCCTTGAGTAGAGCAGTGAATCCATCTCAATCACCCAGCAGTTTGCAGACACCATGGGAGTAGCACCCTTTCGACATTGAAACAGGTAGAGCTCACTTTGACAAGTTGAACATGCAGACGCTGACACTACAGCTGTACTACACAGACACGACCATCACCGTGACGAGAGTTCAGCTCACTTTGACAAGTTGAACATGCAGACGCTGACACTACAGCTGTACTACACAGACACGACCATCACCGTGACGAGAGTTCAGCTCACTTTGACAAGTTGAACATGCAGACGCTGACACTACAGCTGTACTACACAGACACGACCATCACCGTGACGAGAGTTCAGCTCACTTTGACTAGTTGAACATGCAGACGCTGACACTACAGCTGTACTACACAGACACGACCATCACCGTGACGAGAGTTCAGCTCACTTTGACAAGTTGAACATGCAGACGCTGACACTACAGCTGTACTACACAGACACGACCATCACCGTGACGAGAGTTCAGCTCACTTTGACAAGTTGAACATGCAGACGCTGACACTACAGCTGTACTACACAGACACGACCATCACCGTGACGAGAGTTCAGCTCACTTTGACAAGTTGAACATGCAGACGCTGACACTACAGCTGTACTACACAGACACGACCATCACCGTGACGAGAGTTCAGCTCACTTTGACAAGTTGAACATGCAGACGCTGACACTACAGCTGTACTACACAGACACGACCATCACCGTGACGAGAGTTCAGCTCACTTTGACAAGTCGAACATGCAGACGCTGACACTACAGCTGTACTACACAGACACGACCATCACCGTGACGAGAGTTCAGCTCACTTTGACAAGTCGAACATGCAGACGCTGACACTAGAGCTGTACTACACAGACACGACCATCACCGTGACGAGAGTTCAGCTCACTTTGACAAGTCGAACATGCAGACGCTGACACTACAGCTGTACTACACAGACACGACCATCACCGTGACGAGAGTTCAGCTCACTTTGACAAGTCGAACATGCAGACGCTGACACTACAGCTGTACTACACAGACACGACCATCACCGTGACGAGAGTTCAGCTCACTTTGACAAGTCGAACATGCAGACGCTGACACTACAGCTGTACTACACAGACACGACCATCACCGTGACGAGAGTTCAGCTCACTTTGACAAGTCGAACATGCAGACGCTGACACTACAGCTGTACTACACAGACACGACCATCACCGTGACGAGAGTTCAGCTCACTTTGACAAGTCGAACATGCAGACGCTGACACTACAGCTGTACTACACAGACACGACCATCACCGTGACGAGAGTTCAGCTCACTTTGACAAGTCGAACATGCAGACGCTGACACTACAGCTGTACTACACAGACACGACCATCACCGTGACGAGAGTTCAGCTCACTTTGACAAGTCGAACATGCAGACGCTGACACTACAGCTGTACTACACAGACACGACCATCACCGTGACGAGAGTTCAGCTCACTTTGACAAGTCGAACATGCAGACGCTGACACTACAGCTGTACTACACAGACACGACCATCACCGTGACGAGAGTTCAGCTCACTTTGACAAGTCGAACATGCAGACGCTGACACTACAGCTGTACTACACAGACACGACCATCACCGTGACGAGAGTTCAGCTCACTTTGACAAGTTGAACATGCAGACGCTGACACTACAGCTGTACTACACAGACACGACCATCACCGTGACGAGAGTTCAGCTCACTTTGACAAGTCGAACATGCAGACGCTGACACTACAGCTGTACTACACAGACACGACCATCACCGTGACGAGAGTTCAGCTCACTTTGACAAGTCGAACATGCAGACGCTGACACTACAGCTGTACTACACAGACACGACCATCACCGTGACGAGAGTTCAGCTCACTTTGACAAGTCGAACATGCAGACGCTGACACTACAGCTGTACTACACAGACACGACCATCACCGTGACGAGAGTTCAGCTCACTTTGACAAGTTGAACATGCAGACGCTGACACTACAGCTGTACTACACAGACACGACCATCACCGTGACGAGAGTTCAGCTCACTTTGACAAGTCGAACATGCAGACGCTGACACTACAGCTGTACTACACAGACACGACCATCACCGTGACGAGAGTTCAGCTCACTTTGACAAGTCGAACATGCAGACGCTGACACTACAGCTGTACTACACAGACACGACCATCACCGTGACGAGAGTTCAGCTCACTTTGACAAGTTGAACATGCAGACGCTGACACTACAGCTGTACTACACAGACACGACCATCACCGTGACGAGAGTTCAGCTCACTTTGACAAGTTGAACATGCAGACGCTGACACTACAGCTGTACTACACAGACACGACCATCACCGTGACGAGAGTTCAGCTCACTTTGACAAGTTGAACATGCAGACGCTGACACTACAGCTGTACTACACAGACACGACCATCACCGTGACGAGAGTTCAGCTCACTTTGACTAAGTTGAACATGCAGACGCTGACACTACAGCTGTACTACACAGACACGACCATCACCGTGACGAGAGTTCAGCTCACTTTGACAAGTCGAACATGCAGACGCTGACACTACAGCTGTACTACACAGACACGACCATCACCGTGACGAGAGTTCAGCTCACTTTGACAAGTCGAACATGCAGACGCTGACACTACAGCTGTACTACACAGACACGACCATCACCGTGACGAGAGTTCAGCTCACTTTGACAAGTTGAACATGCAGACGCTGACACTACAGCTGTACTACACAGACACGACCATCACCGTGACGAGAGTTCAGCTCACTTTGACAAGTTGAACATGCAGACGCTGACACTACAGCTGTACTACACAGACACGACCATCACCGTGACGAGAGTTCAGCTCACTTTGACAAGTTGAACATGCAGACGCTGACACTACAGCTGTACTACACAGACACGACCATCACCGTGACGAGAGTTCAGCTCACTTTGACAAGTTGAACATGCAGACGCTGACACTACAGCTGTACTACACAGACACGACCATCACCGTGACGAGAGTTCAGCTCACTTTGACAAGTTGAACATGCAGACGCTGACACTACAGCTGTACTACACAGACACGACCATCACGTGACGAGAGTTCAGCTCACTTTGACTAGTTGAACATGCAGACGCTGACACTACAGCTGTACTACACAGACACGACCATCACCGTGACGAGAGTTCAGCTCACTTTGACAAGTTGAACATGCAGACGCTGACACTACAGCTGTACTACACAGACACGACCATCACCGTGACGAGAGTTCAGCTCACTTTGACAAGTTGAACATGCAGACGCTGACACTACAGCTGTACTACACAGACACGACCATCACCGTGACGAGAGTTCAGCTCACTTTGACAAGTTGAACATGCAGACGCTGACACTACAGCTGTACTACACAGACACGACCATCACCGTGACGAGAGTTCAGCTCACTTTGACAAGTTGAACATGCAGACGCTGACACTACAGCTGTACTACACAGACACGACCATCACCGTGACGAGAGTTCAGCTCACTTTGACAAGTTGAACATGCAGACGCTGACACTACAGCTGTACTACACAGACACGACCATCACCGTGACGAGAGTTCAGCTCACTTTGACAAGTTGAACATGCAGACGCTGACACTACAGCTGTACTACACAGACACGACCATCACCGTGACGAGAGTTCAGCTCACTTTGACTAGTTGAACATGCAGACGCTGACACTACAGCTGTACTACACAGACACGACCATCACGTGACGAGAGTTCAGCTCACTTTGACAAGTTGAACATGCAGACGCTGACACTACAGCTGTACTACACAGACACGACCATCACGTGACGAGAGTTCAGCTCACTTTGACAAGTTGAACATGCAGACGCTGACACTACAGCTGTACTACACAGACACGACCATCACCGTGACGAGAGTTCAGCTCACCGTGACGAGAGTTCAGCTCACTAGTTCACATCTACCCAGGCTTTTACGTGGTGTAAATAAGGATATTTTTTAAAGCAATATGTCTTTTCGAAATACCTTTGCTAACTTGGAAGAAACTTGTTGTTTCAAAGTTTTGTTCGTGTTTTCAACACACAACTCAAGAGTTGACAGCGAAGCATAAGGTTGTTGGGTTTTACGATACACGCAGCTTTTTACCCTTGTTGGCTGAAATCTGCTTTTTGAACACTCAAAATGTAGGAGTTGTTCTGTTTTCTTGGATTTTGCTTTGTACCGGGTTAAAGCTGCGAGTCAAAGAAAGAGGACTGAGGAATGGAACGAGATCAGACATTTGTATTCCCAGGTAAAGCTACTGCTAGCTTTGACAGACACAGGTGGAGATGGGGGTGGGGGAGATGTGGGAGTTTTGGGGTGAAGCAATGGAAAGGGGGGGGGGGGGTCTAGGTAGCAGTAAGTCTTGAGGAAAGCACAAGTGAGCCTTAAAGCGCTAACCCGCCGTAAAGCTTTATCGGCCGTTAAGCCGGGACTGTCTGACGGGCACAGCGATCCCAGGGTCGTAAATTCCTGCTCCGGCTTAGAGTGCGTAAGGCCGGGATGTGGCAGTTATGTCCCCTTTGTGTGCCCCGCTGATCCCCCGACACGTTCTCACACACCCCTCACTGTCACCCCTCCCTGGCACTTTGTCCACTTTTTAACATTCAAATTTGTTTTCATGGGCTAAATACATCTGTTGGACTGTTGGGCTGATTGTTCCTGTCGCTCTCCGCCAGGCTACTCCGAGAAGCTGGCACTTTGTCCATTTTTTAAACATTCAAATTGTTCAGTCTTATGGGCCAAATACATCTGGGGTAATTGTCACTACGCAGAGAACGCTGTGTTACCCCGTGCTTTGGGCTGACCCTGTGTTACCCCGTGCTTAGGGCTGACCCTGTGTTACCCCGTGCTTAGGGCTGACCCTGTGTTACCCCGTGCTTTGGGCTGACCCTGTGTTACCCCGTGCTTAGGGCTGACCCTGTGTTACCCCGTGCTTTGGGCTGACCATGTGTTACCCCGTGCTTAGGGCTGACCCTGTGTTACCCCGTGCTTAGGGCTGACCCTGTGTTACCCCGTGCTTAGGGCTGACCCTGTGTTACCCCGTGCTTAGGGCTGACCCTGTGTTACCCCGTGCTTAGGGCTGACCCTGTGTTACCCCGTGCTTAGGGCTGACCCTGTGTTACCCCGTGCTTAGGGCTGACCCTGTGTTACCCCGTGCTTAGGGCTGACCCTGTGTTACCCCGTGCTTAGGGCTGACCCTGTGTTACCCCGTGCTTAGGGCTGACCCTGTGTTGTTCTTTAATGGCCTATCAGTTTCTTTTCCCAAGACTCGGCCAAGCATTCACAGACGTCTGACGGTTTTGGGAACGATGGAACTTTTCGAGAAACACAGACAAAGCTTTTTTGCTTCCGCAAACAGCACGACCCATTTTTACCCAAAGGATGTAAAAATCACACTTGACAGTTTGTTGACTTATATTGCTACCAGCACCACACTCTTCATCGGCCTACCTTCCCACATCCGGAAAGTTATAATACTTTGCCAACTTTTCATTCCGTGCAATCATAACCACACTCTTACTTCTTTGTGGGGTGAGAGGTATCATAGTCATTCCTCTGATTCTGATATAGCTCCATTCAGGACGATGGCCCTACTTTGGCCACTAGAGTCCAATGGAAATGCGATTAGTGAAAAGTGAAGTTAAGTCGAGGTAAGTAGTACGGCAGATATGAGCGGCGGACAAGCTGCTCTTTGGTGGAATGATATTCGTACAGTCCCAGCCGTCAAGCGGATTGCACGGGGAATCACAAGACAGAGCCAGGCGCCGTGTAAGTTTGGACAAATCGCTGCTTAGCCACGGATTGGCTGATTACTTTGCGCTTTACGCCCGCTCAACCGTCATTTGGAATTTTAGTTTTAGGTCCAAAGCACCAATATACTTTGCTCGAGCTTTGCTTCTTTTTCTGGCGACGATCAACCGTCATTTGGACTTTTAGTTTCAGACCCAAAGCACTAATATACTTTACTCGAGCTTTACTTATTTTTCTGGCGACGATCAGTCGTGGAAGAGTTGAGGAAAAGTTGGTGGTTCACATAAAAAGGTAGTCTACGTCACTCAAAACTTTCATGACGTTTACTTTGCTGTTTGACTTATAACATGTACTGGGACATGGTACACACGCCAGCTTCGGTTTCATGGCGCTAGACATGACGTCATTAGTGACCGAACCGACAAACTTATGTCAGTTGAGGTGGACCTAGATACAGGGCAGCACGAATCCGCGTGTTTTCTCTCTCATTATATTAAGACGAATCAATTCGTGGTTACTCTCTCTCATTATAATAAGACGAATCAATTCGTGGTTTCTCTCTCTCATTATAATAAGACGAATCAATTCGTGGTTACTCTCTCTCATTATATTAAGACGAATCAATTCGTGGTTACTCTCTCTCATTATAATAAGACGAATCAATTCGTGGTTTCTCTCTCTCATTATAATAAGACGAATCAATTCGTGGTTACTCTCTCTCATTATAATAAGACGAATCAATTCGTGGTTACTCTCTCTCATTATAATAAGACGAATCAATTCGTGGTTACTCTCTCTCATTATAATAAGACGAATCAATTCGTGGTTTCTCTCTCTCATTATATTAAGACGAATCAATTCGTGGTTACTCTCTCTCATTATAATAAGACGAATCAATTCGTGGTTACTCTCTCTCATTATAATAAGACGAATCAATTCGTGGTTACTCTCTCTCATTATATTAAGACGAATCAATTCGTGGTTACTCTCTCTCATTATAATAAGACGAATCAATTCGTGGTTACTCTCTCTCATTATAATAAGACGAATCAATTCGTGGTTACTCTCTCTCATTATAATAAGACGAATCAATTCGTGGTTTCTCTCTCTCATTATAATAAGACGAATCAATTCGTGGTTACTCTCTCTCATTATATTAAGACGAATCAATTCGTGGTTACTCTCTCTCATTATAATAAGACGAATCAATTCGTGGTTTCTCCCTTGTTACCCGACATCGGTACCACTGAGAGACCTTGGCCACAAATACGGAAGAATCCTTTTTTTTCTGATCGTTGTTCTATATCAACAACACTGCATTACTTCCCTTGGTGCCAACAAGGACACCGCATTACTTCCCTTGATGTTAACAAGGGATCAAGTCTAGCGGCAGTAGATGGCACAGAAGATGACGACAGGGATTATCTCACAGCCTGATAAAAGTATAGCGGCTGATATGGATTATCTCACAGTCTGAGAAAGGTCGCAGACATCTCACTCCCGTGTCTGCACTCCTGGGTTTTCGTCTTCTGCCCCGAAATCTAGATCCCCTCACCAAACTAATCTTAATCCCTTCCCACCTCATCACGCTCTGACTGGTTAGGTTATCTCGGACTGAACGATGCTTTGCCGGTGTTACACCTCGTTGTGACCCCCACCTCATCACGCTCTGACTGGTTAGGTTATCTCGGACTGAACGATGCTTTGCCGGTGTTACACCTCGTTGTGACCCCCACCTGGAAGTGTCACCCGGGGTTAGCGGCATTTTGTTGACCCGAGTGTCATCGTGATGTACCCTGCTGAGGTCTGGTTTTGAAGCAAACACGAACTACAGTCTATAACGATCACCCATGGACCCGACCAGTGGCCGACAGCTGGTTGCTATGGAAAGGTGAATTATAGGCTATAGGAAAGACATTCTCTGGAACCATTCTCAATTTGGTCCGTGAATCTGACAGATATAACCCTTGTTGCTGAGAGTACATTTAAAAACAGACTAGGTTGTTTTTGTTTGTTTTGGGGGTTGTTTTTTAATTTTTGCAATCTTAACTTCAGGATGTTATCAAGGTCAAAGAAACGTTTTCGGATTAGAAAGTTTTCATGTGAAATGTCGTATGATGTATTTGCTGTGGTTTTGTGGCAGAACAAGATTACAATGCCCCACAATCTCCATGCTTATCTTTTCTCTATATAATCGTGACCTTTGACTTCCTAATCCTCGTATCCATTGGTAAATCTCGGTAAGCTAATCTGTGCCTGAGGACGACTCGTGATTTTGACCCCCCGAGTATCCTCAATCTTTATCTGTCTTTCTCCCCGACCGTTAGGAACCCGTGTGTAAACGTACCCTTACACTACTGAGTACCCGTAAATCTGTCCCCACCAACTTCCCCTCTCGTAGTAAAGCAAGACTCGACGTCACAAGGCCCCAGAGAAAGCAAAATGGAAGGCCGCTAAGATTGATCGGGTGGTAGAAAGGTTTAGGGATTGAGAAAGTGATGAGAGTTTGTAAGGCGGTTTAAAACGAGACACGAACTCGACGGCGACTTGTGACGACGGCAACTTGTGACGACGGCAACTTGTGACAACGGCAACTTGTGACGACAGCAACTTGTGACAACGGCAACTTGTGACGACGGCAACTTGTGACGACGGCAACTTGTGACGACGGCAACTTGTGACGACGGCAACTTGTGACGACGGCAACTTGTGACGACGGCAACTTGTGACGACGGCAACTTGTGACGACGGCAACTTGTCTTCTTCTTTTTCTTTTCGATCGCCGATCACACTTGGAGTCCAGATCTTGAGATATAATTAGTGGTCCTCTGCAGCGCAGCCACTGGCCCGTACAGCTTGTTGTGCAGGGACTCCGGCATTGGCCAGACTTCCTCTCTCAGCACCTGGTGGTTCCTGCAGTCTCGTAGGATGTGGGCCGTGTCCTGCTCTGCTTCCCCACAAGAACACATGGGGGAGGGCACAACATGCAGCTTCTTGTGGAGATGCTGGTTAAGTCTGTTGTGTCCCGTTCTCAGGCGGAAGATGACCACCTGCTGTGGTCTGGATAGCAGGTGGTAGCTGTCCTGTGGCTGGGGCGTCCTGTGCAGAGACTTAATGATGGTCTTCATCTCTGTCAGGCTCACAGGGTTGTTCTCTTGCTCATCTTCTGCACCCAGCTTTGCCATCCTGTCCGCCTCTTCGTTTCCTTGTACACCACAGTGGGAGGGGATCCATTGCAGTACTGTCCTCAGGCTGTTGATGTTGTGTAGAGCGTGTTCCAGCTGAGGCAGTTTGCTACTGGTCATTGCTTGTAGTACTGACAGAGCGTCAGTCAGGAAGACCACCTGGTTGTCATGGTTGACTCTGTCGTTGATGGTGTATGCTGCATGGATCAGTGCCTGTACCTCAGCTCTGTAGTTTGTACAGTGGAGGCCTGTTGGTATAGCCTCTGCTTGCCTCTCTCCACTGGGGTACTGGACATACACCCCCGCTCCTCCATTTTTGACGGCCTCTGTGGCTGACCCAACTTGTGACGACGGCAACTTGTGACGACGGCAACTTGTGACAACGGCAACTTGTGACGACGGCAACTTGTGACGACGGCAACTTGTGACGACGGCGACTTGTGACGACGGCAACTTGTGACATGGAATTGTTGTTGAATGGTTTGGTCAAGTCCCGGAACAAGTAACTTAGCAAGGGTGGTGCCAGTTAGTGTCTGGGTCAAATTGTACAGTCGTCTTGCTCGAAGGCGTCAGCTTTTTAGTTTTTTAGAACTGAGTTAATGCTTGCTTAGCGATTTTTTAAAATTGAATTTAAGTAAGACATGAGTTGCGAGAGGAAGGTTTAGAAACAGGGACTCTATTCATTGTCTTGGAGTGTCGTCTTCATTTGTTTACTGCCTACCGTATATGGAATAAGCTGAAGCACCGCCTCTCTCTGAGTGTCTCTCTGCGTGTCTCTCTCTGTCTCTCTCACTCTCTCTCTCTCAGCCTGGTGGATTGGAAGTGTGGAAGCCTCGCTAAGGGAGGGAAGTAGGTGTGATTGTGGTGATTATCCCCCTTGTCTGGTGAGACTCGCTCAGCCCGCCTGGCCTCACGTCTGTCTGGAAGAGTTAATCCCCCTGACACGATTCCTGGCACAGACCGCGGTTATCTCCCTTACTCCTTCTCATCTCGGGGACCCAGGCTCGCTCACACGGTCAGGATTAGGGAACTGGGGGGATTAAGGATTCACGGCAACTTTCGGGGGTAGGAGGGGGGGGGGGGGTGTCTTTGACGCTCATAGAATCTGGGCGGTGAGCGGATTGCCACGTTTGACAAGGAACATGGTTTTTCAATTTGGCAACCTGCAAACTCTTCCCGTGAGGGGCAAAGTCACGGGTGTTGTGAGAGGAGAAAGTGTGGATCTGTGGTCAGAGAAAGGAAGCAGGAGGCCGACACACGATGTGGCCTGGGGGATAAGCCCGGGGGAGACGTGGGGCGGAGATGTGTGTGTGGACTTGGAGAGTGTCTGTGGGAAGGGAATGATTGAGGGTGAGAGACTTGAGTGGGGCTTCTTCGGGATGACACTAAGCTGGCGATGAAGCAGCGATGATACTCAGTCCGCATGCCCCTTTCTGACCATTTTCTATTCATTTTCTTAAAGCTCGCCCCCCCCCCCCCCTGTCCGACTATAACTCTCTCTCTCTCTTTCTCTGTCTCTGTATCTCTCTTTGTCTCTCTCATTCTCTCTCTCTGTCTCTCTCACTGTCTCTCTCTCTCTCTCTTTCTCTTTCTTTGTCTCTCTCACTCTTTCTCTCTTTCTCTCTTTCTCTCTCTCTCTCTCTCTCTCTCTCTCTCTCTCTCTCTCTCTCTCTCTCTCTCTCTCTCTCTCTCTCTCTCTCCTTTGATCCCTAATAAAATAATCGTTTCTGACTGAGTTCCAACTCCAACCTGATGTTTGTTGTTCGTCAGCCATAGCCACGAGTCAAGGCTCTCAGTGTGTTGACAGTTTAACGCCCAATCTCCCGTGGGACACCGTTATAAACGTACAGCTGAACGAGCGGTCACTTATGTGTCCAACCCGAGTTTTCGCTCACCCCACCTCCTACCCCCTCCCCTCCCAAGTCCAATACACATTCCTGTTGCCCCCCCCCCCCCCCCCAAGTCCAATACACATTCCTGTTGCCCCCCCCCCCCCCCCAAGTCCAATACACATTCCTGTTGCCCCCCCCCCCCCCAAGTCCAATACACATTCCTGTTGCCCCCCCCCCCAACCCCCACTTTCCCTCTGTCTCTGTGTCGCAGACCTTCAGCGTCTGTAAGAAAGGATTAGGCTTTGGGTCTGGACTTTCGGCAGTCAGTGGACACCTGTACTAATACTCACATCACGACGGCTGTCTCAACCTTGATGTCTGGTCTCAACTTGAAGCGGACTGTTGACATGCGTATCTCTGGTTTACCGTATATCGGATTGCTGTTGCAACGGTGTACATGTAGTGGTCATGGACAGACATTCCGGTTGTTTGCCTTCGCTTGACGTTAACGCTAGAGGTTCAGGCGAACGTCTTGATATCGGCGTCACTCACTGGTGACTCGATCTGCTGTATGGCCGATGGCGACATATGCGGACGTCAAGACAGTCAAAACAACGGATTCTTCTTAAAGCATGTGTCATGGTCGCACGTCTATTGCGTTTCACGACTACCGTTTCCAAGCGGAGTTTAATCCGGTTGTCACGTATCGCTTTGAGAGGTTGGCAGAATATTCCGTGTTGAACACCAAGCCCTGTACACAATGTCAGGTTGGACAAGACGTAGACAGGGTGGGCTTTTCACGCACACCACCACCACCACCACCACCACTACCAGCAACAACGACAACGACAACAACAACAACATCAACAAAACGCTTCATCAAAAACCCTCCTCCGGTCTCAATTCCTCCTTGTATATATTACATCTCGCCATCCCAGTCTGCCCTGTTTGGACTCCATGCAGCTTTCTATCGCCATAAGTATGGCCATTGTCATATCCCCCGACCCTCGCCCCAACACAGCCCTCTATTATCCTCTTACGCACACCTGTCGTTAATCCCTTGTCCTCCCTTTGTTCTGCCCCCCTCCCCCACCCCCTCAAACTCTCCCACCCCCCACCCTTCTTTTGACAAGCCGGCGGCTTTACAGCTGTTGTATTTCACGTGGGATTTTCGTCACTTTATGTGAACATTTTAACATGTGGACGACGGATTATATTGCCTGCACCCCCCCCCCCTCCCCCGCGCCCCGCTCTCCCTCTCCAACCCTCCGTCATTGAACCTGGTCGTCATTGACATAGAATTGATCGTTTGTTTTTCTTTCTCGGTCAAAAGCCAGCCAATATCACATGCAAACATCTTCATCCTTTTCCTTCTAATGTGTCGTACTATTATTCTCCGACATATTTCACCCTCCCTCCCTCCCTCCCCCCTCCTTTCCTGTATCCCCCCAATTCTGAAACGTAGAGCCCCACCTTGGCACCGCTGTCTTATCTCTCAACGCAGCCCGGTGTGTGTAGCACATGTATAGTCCCGGCCTTTGACGTCAAACAGCCATAGCTAGGTTTACAGTCCCGGCCTTTGACGTCAAACAGCCACAGCTAGGTTTACAGTCCCGGCCTTTGACGTCAAACAGCCACAGCTAGGTTTACAGTCCCGGCCTTTGACGTCAAACAGCCATAGCTAGGTTTACAGTCCCGGCCTTTGACGTCAAACAGCCACAGCTAGGTTTACAGTCCTGGCCTTTGACGTCACACAGCCACAGCTAGGTTTACAGTCCTGGCCTTTGACGTCAAACAGCCACAGCTAGGTTTACAGTCCCGGCCTTTGACGTCAAACAGCCACAGCTAGGTTTACAGTCCCGGCCTTTGACGTCAAACAGCCACAGCTAGGTTTACAGTCCCGGCCTTTGACGTCAAACAGCCACAGCTGGGTTTACAATACTGCCTGCTGTTAGACCTCAAGACCATCCACTTTTGTCCCTCTGCTGAAGGTGGCCTCTCGCGACAGGTTGCTAGGTTTGGGTCCAGAAAAGGCTGCGATCTGAGCTGTCAGGACAGGTAGCGCTGTATCGCTGTACTATGAGTCTCCCAGGCCCCGGGGCTTCAAACGTCTATCTAATCCGTGTCGGCGATTTAATTTTTTCCTCCCTAATCCCGGACTAAGCGGCTTGGCTGCTAATCCCGCCATCTGTCTTCCCCGCCCTCATTGGCCTGACAAAGCAGATCAACGCCCGATCCCCCGGCTTTGTCCCCCCCCCCCCACACACACGCACAGCTAATCGCGCGCTTTCTGCCCCTGCCCTTTAGTGGGGGTTGTGTGGTGGAGGGAGGGGGGTGGTAATAGTGGGGTGGTGGTTTTACCTAGATAGTAATTGAGGTATGGGTTTGGTTTTCGATAGGAAACGCTGTGTGCGCGAGTGTGTTCATTTCAATGTTCGTGTGTGTGTGGAGGTGCGCGCGGTAGTTGTGTTTTGGATGGGGTAGTCGGGGTGGGAGCTGCTACCACGCAGCATGGAGGTGGGGGCTGGATTACTTTCCTTGGTGGGGTAGGGTTGGCGGGCTGGGTCTTCTGCGTAAAGTTAAGGGGGGGGGGGAGATAGCGGAGGATCAAGTGGAGGCGCTTTAGCCTGAAAGCCTGCATTAGGATTCTCTGACTCACGTTTCCAGGATTAGGCTCAGGGCGAGGGTGGTCTGGAGGTTAGTGTGTGTGTGCTGGAGAAAGACGCCAGGGGGAAGAAGAGAAGGGTGGTCTGGAGGTTAGTGTGTGTGTGTGCTGGAGAAAGACGCCAGGGGGAAGAAGAGAAGGGTGGTCTGGAGGTTAGTGTGTGTGTGTGCTGGAGAAAGACGCCAGGGGGAAGAAGAGAAGGGTGGTCTGGAGGTTAGTGTGTGTGTGTGCTGGAGAAAGACGCCAGGGGGAAGAAGAGAAGGGTGGTCTGGAGGTTAGTGTGTGTGTGTGCTGGAGAAAGACGCCAGGGGGAAGAAGAGAAGGGTGGTCTGGAGGTTAGTGTGTGTGTGTGCTGGAGAAAGACGCCAGGGGGAAGAAGAGAAGGGTGGTCTGGAGGTTAGTGTGTGTGTGTGCTGGAGAAAGACGCCAGGGGGAAGAAGAGAAGGGTGGTCTGGAGGTTAGTGTGTGTGTGTGCTGGAGAAAGACGCCAGGGGGAAGAAGAGAAGGGTGGTCTGGAGGTTAGTGTGTGTGTGTGCTGGAGAAAGACGCCAGGGGGAAGAAGAGAAGGGTGGTCTGGAGGTTAGTGTGTGTGTGTGCTGGAGAAAGACGCCAGGGGGAAGAAGAGAAGGGTGGTCTGGAGGTTAGTGTGTGTGTGTGCTGGAGAAAGACGCCAGGGGGAAGAAGAGAAGGGTGGTCTGGAGGTTAGTGTGTGTGTGTGCTGGAGAAAGACGCCAGGGGGAAGAAGAGAAGGGTGGTCTGGAGGTTAGTGTGTGTGTGTGCTGGAGAAAGACGCCAGGGGGAAGAAGAGAAGGGTGGTCTGGAGGTTAGTGTGTGTGTGTGCTGGAGAAAGACGCCAGGGGGAAGAAGAGAAGGGCGGTCTGGAGGTTAGTGTGTGTGTGTGCTGGAGAAAGACGCCAAGGGGAAGAAGAGAAGGAGCGGTCCGGAGGATATATCTATGTAGCCATGAATAAAATCGCTTACTATAGCGAGCAGAGCGGGGTGTTTCCAGGGGTAATGATATGTGCAGGTTTAAATTATTCAAATAAAGTACATCAAATAAGTTGGAGGGGGGGTATCAAGATTGGGGATTGTACATAAGGGTTAAGGATGATTGTAGGGGGAGTTGGGGGGGGATCAGACGAGAAACAATGTTAAACGTATGACAGGGTATCGGGGGTAGGGGTTGATGTAATCAGGGCATAATACAGAATACGGGGTAACCTGGAGAAACTGTCAAAATAAACGCTGCAGTTGCAAGTGGACAGCAAATTGAACACTGACCGAACTGAAGCACTCTTGATCTTTCTCTCGCCCGTAACGTCTTGTCGGGATTACGTCACAGAGGGTCACTTAGGGTGTTGGGGTCTTATTTGCATACCTACGCGCTACAATTAAGCAACTACTTGTAACGTTGACGCTCACCAACAAAGTGATGTGGCGAACAGCCGATAATCATCAGACAGAGGCGTTGACGCGTGACAAGATTTCAGGTCATTACGGACCGAGTGGCGGCCGTCGTGTGTGCCAGGTACGTGTGGCGTGCAATTATGCTTGAGTTCCTTCAGGTAACTACAGGTGTTTGAAGTGGACTCTACCTGCGGTTAACGTGGATTACCTTTTCATCATCGCACGGCGATCAGAGTTAACTGCCGTCAAGGACTGTGGAGTACCCGCTGGTTGGCTGGTTGGCTGCCGTCAAGGACTGTGGAGTACCCGTTGGTTGGCTGGCTTCAAGGGCGCAGCGATTTGTCACGTCTCTGTGAACAGTCTGTGATGCCATTCTGTGATCACGACGATCACACTTCAATGCCATTCTACAATCACACCCACCCCCCCCCCCTCCACCGCCACCAGAGGCTTGACCAAGGTCCGGTGACAGGGTGGACATCACGGTGACAGGGTGGACATCGCGCCGTCCCGAGGAAGAACAGATGGCCTGACAACGATTGAGGTCTCATAGTGTTAACCCTTTCCCATTCGAGTCACCGGACTAGAACCGCCCGCCCACCCTGGACATTAGATACTGTATACCCTAATACCATTTCACATCCTTGTTATATAAATAGTTTATGAAAGACGTTTTCAAAACCCAAACCTTGTATTTATACTTCGAGAAGATTGGCTGGTTGTCTCTGAGGAAAGATTACCTAGCATATAACCACGTCATGTCCCAAATAGACACTAGTCCTGGGGACAGAAAAACCAAGTTGGCATAGGTGAGGAAATGTTGCGTGGTCAGTAAAACAAATTTTGGGTTGGTTTGTTAAGCCGTCCGAGGTACCACGCTGCGTTTGCGCACATACCGTTTGGGGTCTTACCAGAACTTGCCTTCAGCATTTTAGCTCAAGCAAAAGTCTCCCCTGATGTGACGACTTTGAGAAGATGGCGGACCATCTTTGGTGGGATGACACGAAGATTGCTTTGACATTCACAGACCACTGTCGGGAGAAGCGGGTTAATCGTGTGCTACAAGGGAAGCTACTACCATTCCGACAGGAAGGATTAAGGGTTAAGGGCCCTGATGCTGCTACTTACAAGTTTTGGTCCGACTTTCTGAAAGTTGAAAGCATAAGATGCAGCCCAAAATGCCCAGAGTGCATCAGCATGTCCGTGTGCCTCTTTCCTGTGGCTTTCACCGTCAAGTGCATCAGCATGTCCGGATGTATTTTGTCTTGCTTCTGTGTGCCCCTCTTTCCTGTGGCTTTCACCGTCAAGTGCATCAGTCGTGTTGCTGACGAGTGACGAGCCCACAGCCAATCTAAAGCTCACCCTTCGTTGTTCATCTAGTCACTGATCACGTTCCCACTGCACCTTACTCAAGAGAGAGAGAGAGACGGAGACAGACAGACAGACAGACAGACAGAGAGAGGGAGAGAGGGAGAGGGAGAGAGAGAGAGGGAGAGGGAGAGAGAGGGAGAGGGGAGGAAGGGGGAGAGTGAGAGGGAGGGAGGTGGACAGAGAGAGACATGGAATGAGAGCTAGATATAATAAGGGGGTGGGGGGGGGGGGTCTTGCAGAAATCACGTCAGTGGGAGTTTAAAAGAGTTTCACCTTGTATGGTAAAGAAACGTTCAGAAAAGTGCACGAAGCTGTTCCGTCCTTGCCCAAAGTCTTGATGGGATCCTAATCCCGGTGCGCAGCGTCACACACCCGATGTGACAGGAAGCCCGGGGCAGGGATTGGATGCTCTCGTGCTGGCGTCATCTGCTGGGAGGTGGTTCACATCCCACCCCTCCCTCCCTCCCCTCGTCTTTCTCACTGCGCTTCTCTCTCCCACCCACCCCCCCCCCCTTTCTTATTATTAGACAGACAGTGTCTGGAATCAGCCAGTTGGTTCCAGCGTGGATTAAGGGAACCTAAACTCCACCTCTCTCTACTGTCTGTATGTTTGCTCTTTAAATGTTCAACGTCCCTTTCCTCGTTTACTGAAAACAGCGCCGGCACTTTGCCCTTGGTACCAACCTGGATGTAGCCGCTGTTACAATTCTGTGTCAGCTTCCAATGCGTAGATACCTGCTGACGTGTGAGGTACAGTAAAACCTGCGAGCAAAGGACGCTCTTGGGGAGCGTTGCCACTGTCCTTTGTAGCAAGGTGTCCTTTCTTATGAATATGAATGCGCCAACATTTTTTTTCCAAAAAAAACCCAACAGTCAGTGAGTCACTGATTCTTTTTTGCCACAGTGATTATTAAAACTCAAAGTTTTGAAGCCCTCAAGGTTTTGTTCAAAGAAAAAAAAAGAGAGAGAGAGAGAGAGAGAGAGAGCGAGAGAGAACGAACGAGAGAGAGAGAGAGAGAGAGAGAGAGAGAGAGAGAGAGAGAGAGAGAGAGAGAGAGAGAGAGAGGTGCAATCGGTTTCTTTTCTGAAGCAATGGGCCATTCACTGTAATACTTTTTAATCACGGTTACTTTTGACGTTTGAAGTAAATACTTTTTAATTACGGTTACTTTTGAGTTCGTTACAGGCTCTAAGCCGTAGGGAATTAGCGCCGGGTCATGTGCACCGGATTTGATTCAGTGACGTGTTAAACCGCTCACGTGCGCTGTGTTGCCTCCCTTGTCATTACCTGCCCCTGCTGATTACGTCCCCTGCTTCATTTGCCAGCAGATTTGGGTTGCCGTGTTTCATTTGCGTTTGAGATTTATCCCCCTTGTTCCGTAGCGGCCAGGCTTTTTTTGTCTCGGCTGACAAAGCGAAGCAAACAGTTCGCAGCAGAGGCGCGTTTCATACAGAGCCAGGACATGGTGAAACTAGAAAACATTCCGTTGATGGAAATAAGATGCCTTCAGTGTAGGAACAGGTAGGGCCTCGTAGAGCTAGAGGCGTTTCATTGGAAGAAGGTAGGGCCTCGTGGAGGTGTTTCATTGGAAGGTAGGACGGCCAAAGCTTCACTCCACCCACAAAAGCAAACAACGGCTGGCCACTTTGTTACTATATCAGTCCCATCACATGAAGTCGCTTGTAGCTTTAGAGCTATATCAACGTTTTCTTCAAACAAGAAACTCAGCATAAAATCAAAATAAACTGATCGAGAGGAAAAGAAAACACCAGAACGCAGTCTTTTAGACAAAGCCTCTGTGAATCCCTTTCTTTGCAGCAAAACGTCTCTCGCACTGCTGCTAGCTTTGTGTGTCCCAAGAAACACAGGTCAGACGTGGCAACGAGTCCAGGTGCGAGTCACGGAAACCGTTGGGACAGTAATTGGGAGGGAGGGAGCGGAGGGGGAGATTAGCATCACGTGGGAGGGACAGTGAAGGTGACAGTCGTTGGGGATGACAGGTACCCTCCGGGCCTTACACCTGCCCTCCTGATTATGTCCCTTGACGTGTTACGTCCTGCCGCTACTGTTATCGTCCCTGATTTGTCCTGCTTTTGATCTCTCTTCTCTCTCTCTCTCTCTCTCTCTCTCTCTCTCTCTCTCTCTCTCTCTCTCTCTCTCTCTCTCTCTCTCTCTCTGTCTGTCTGCCTCTCTGTCCGTCTGTCTGCCTGTCCGTCTCTCTCTCTCTCTCTCTCTCTCTCTCTCTCTCTCTCTCTCTCTCTCTCTCTCTCTCTCCTCCAATCTTTTTGTTCTTTCCCTTTCTATTCCCACTTTCTTGTCTCTGTCCCCCATCGTGTGTCATTGGCGTTGTTTAATTGGGTAATAACAGGCCTAACGCTGCATGTCGGCAGTCACAGGGACGACTGGGCGCCATGATGGATGATGACGTATTATGACGGCGGGTGTCGCTCCAGCCAGCCTCGCTTTGATTCCGGGGGAAATAAAGGTGTCTGCTCGGAGCGGCGAAGTCTTTTAGGTGTTCACCTTAACACGACTTTTTATCACAGGCTTTAACCTTAAGATGGATGGCGCCACGTGTACCTCTATGCTAATGAGCGTCCTGGGCTCGTCGCCTGCATCTTCTTAACTCACCCCGTGTGCAGCTAGCTGGCTCCCCACCTTTCAAGCCTGGTATTCATTGGGTGTGCAGCTAGCTGGCTCCCCACCTTTCAAGCCTGCTATTCATTGGGCGTGCAGCTAGCTGGCTCCCCACCTTTCAAGCCTGGTATTCATTGGGTGTGCAGCTAGCTGGCTCCCCACCTTTCAAGCCTGGTATTCATTGGGCGTGCAGCTAGCTGGCTCCCCACCTTTCAAGCCTGGTATTCATTGGGTGTGCAGCTAGCTGGCTCCCCACCTTTCAAGCCTGGTATTCATTGGGTGTGCAGCTAGCTGGCTCCCCACCTTTCAAGCCTGGTATTCATTGGGTGTGCAGCTAGCTGGCTCCCCACCTTTCAAGCCTGCTATTCATTGGGTGTGCAGCTAGCTGGCTCCCCACCTTTCAAGCCTGGTATTCATTGGGTGTGCAGCTAGCTGGCTCCCCACCTTTCAAGCCTGGTATTCATTGGGCGTGCAGCTAGCTGGCTCCCCACCTTTCAAGCCTGGTATTCATTGGGTGTGCAGCTAGCTGGCTCCCCACCTTTCAAGCCTGGTATTCATTGGGCGTGCAGCTAGCTGGCTCCCCACCTTTCAAGCCTGGTATTCATTGGGTGTGCAGCTAGCTGGCTCCCCACCTTTCAAGCCTGGTATTCATTGGGCGTGCAGCTAGCTGGCTCCCCACCTTTCAAGCCTGGTATTCATTGGGTGTGCAGCTAGCTGGCTCCCCACCTTTCAAGCCTGCTATTCATTGGGCGAGGTCGACTTTGTCTACTCCACGAAAGGTCGCTGCACGAAGCTTTGGCACCGGGTTTTCGTTCAAAAGACTTTGGGAAGTCTTCGCGAAGTCAACTTCGGGCTGAACGAAGGAAGGCCTGAATAGGGCTGGGTACTCTCACTCTCGGGTTGATCTTGCTAGAGGGAGAAACGAAGGAAGGCCTGAATAGGGCTGGGTACTCTCACTCTCGGGTTGATCTTGCTGGAGGGAGAAACGAAGGAAGGCCTGAATAGGGCTGGGTACTCTCACTCTCGGGTTGATCTTGCTAGAGGGAGAAACGAAGGAAGGCCTGAATAGGGCTGGGTACTCACACTCTCGGGTTGATCTTGCTAGAGGGAGAAACGAAGGAAGGCCTGAATAGGGCTGGGTACTCTCACTCTCGCCTTGATCTTGCTTGAGGGAGAAACGAAGGAAGGCCTGAATAGGGCTGGGTACTCTCACTCTCGGCTTGATCTTGCTGGAGGGAGAAACGAAGGAAGGCCTGAATAGGGCTGGGTACTCTCACTCTCGCCTTGATCTTGCTAGAGGGAGAAACGAAGGAAGGCCTGAATAGGGCTGGGTACTCACACTCTCGGGTTGATCTTGCTAGAGGGAGAAACGAAGGAAGGCCTGAATAGGGCTGGGTACTCTCACTCTCGGGTTGATCTTGCTGGAGGGAGAAACGAAGGAAGGCCTGAATAGGGCGGGGTACTCTCACTCTCGGGTTGATCTTGCTGGAGGGAGAAACGAAGGAAGGCCTGAATAGGGTACTCACACTCTCGGGTTGATCTTGCTGGAGGGAGAAACGAAGGAAGGCCTGAATAGGGCGGGGTACTGTCACTCTCGGCTTGATCTTGCTTGAAGGAGAAACGAAGGAAGGCCTGAATAGGGCTGGGTACTCACACTCTCGGGTTGATCTTGCTAGAGGGAGAAACGAAGGAAGGCCTGAATAGGGCTGGGTACTCTCACTCTCGGGCTTGATCTTGCTAGAGGGAGAAACGAAGGAAGGCCTGAATAGGGCTGGGTACTCTCACTCTCGGGTTGATCTTGCTTGAGGGAGAAACGAAGGAAGGCCTGAATAGGGCTGGGTACTCTCACTCTCGGCTTGATCTTGCTAGAGGGAGAAACGAAGGAAGGCCTGAATAGGGCTGGGTACTCTCACTCTCTGGCTTGATCTTGCTAGAGGGAGAAACGAAGGAAGGCCTGAATAGGGCTGGGTACTGTCACTCTCGGCTTGATCTTGCTAGAGGGAGAAACGAAGGAAGGCCTGAATAGGGCTGGGTACTCTCACTCTCGGCTTGATCTTGCTGGAGGGAGAAACGAAGGAAGGCCTGAATAGGGCTGGGTACTCTCACTCTCGGGTTGATCTTGCTGGAGGGAGAAACGAAGGAAGGCCTGAATAGGGCTGGGTACTCACACTCTCGGGTTGATCTTGCTAGAGGGAGAAACGAAGGAAGGCCTGAATAGGGCTGGGTACTCACACTCTCGGGTTGATCTTGCTAGAGGGAGAAACGAAGGAAGGCCTGAATAGGGCTGGGTACTCTCACTCTCGGGTTGATCTTGCTTGAGGGAGAAACATAGCATTAAACTTCGAGAAGTCTCGCCTGCAGACAACATGTTTGTCACAATCACTTTAAGTTTCGATATACTGTACGTTTTCTATATTTCTAACCAAAATAAGATATTTTACACAGATGAAGACTGTCGCGCTGTCTCAGAGAACACTCACTGTCAAGATCTGTGTAAAAATGTCACATTTTGGTCAACAATACTAATAACATGTATGTAACGACCCATTTTAATGTGACATCCTTGCATTTGTTTGCCATTGACCCTACACAATTGTTCAGCCGACTAAATAGGAGTTTTAGTCTGTCTCTGACGTCACATGGCTTAAAGAGGGAAATCCCGTGTTCAATCGATACATAATTCTTTTGTTTTATTCCCAGTCCTTTTCAGTTTAGTCGTCTTGTTGTGACATTTGTTTTGATGAGATGACGTCAAAAAGCGACGAAGGAAAGATGTTTAGGGTTAGGGTTTAGGTTGTTAAAGAGCTGATCGTTCACCCGTTTTCAAACCCGAAGATCTAATGGGTTTATCTTGCTAATTCAGCTTACCGCCAGCGATTGTTTAAAACGCTCTCTTCTGATTTGAAGCTAAAAATGTGTCTCAATATTCGACAACTTTTTCAGTGAATTATTTTGTCTCCAGTCCGGAGTGGATGGCGCTTAGGAGAGGCTGAGCCCTAAACTGAACACAGGTTTTGTGCCGACACAAAATGTCTATTGGACATTGCGAAATGGCTGCCAGACGTGTGGCTCACGTGACCACTGCTTTCATCGGTTGCCCATACGATCACGTGACGAGACTGTCGGGCTTTGCGTTTGTCGTTGGGGTGAGATGGAAGATTCAAGGGAGTTTGCTGTAATAATGCACTGTGTGTACGTGATGACGGAGGTTCTATGAGGACACGTCATTTCTTTAGTAATCCAGAATAATGTTTAGTACTCTCTCTCTCTCTCTCTCTCTCTCTCTCTCTCTCTCTCTCTCTCTCTCTCTCTCTCTCTCTCTCTCTCTCTCTCTCTCTCTCTCTCTCGTGGCCCCATAAGACTGTTCCCGATGACTAAGCATGTTCGTAGATCTCCCCCTCCATAACAGCGAATATATATATATATAAAGGAATAAGAGTACACGTGTAAGCTCTGGCTTTGCCGCGAGGGCGTAAAACTTACATTTTCTTCCCACGTGTAAGCTTAATTAAAACTCTAATCTTTGGTAGAGATCTTGCCAAAAAACCGTTGTAACGAATCAACATTCATAACATGTAAAAATGAAGAGGGTTATTACGCTGATTTTCATGTGGCCCTATGCACGATAACTATTTAGTGTTATCGGGTCGAAACAAACGTCATTTGCTGTCTAAGCGTTTGAAGTTTATCTCTCCTTAATCACTCTCCCCACGAGAAGTTGCGTTTAATCGCCCAGCTTAATGTCGTCTGATGTGTTTCAGTCTCTAGTTCACCTTCTTGAGCCCCCATCTTCGCTCCGCTACCCCCCTCCCCCCTCTCCCCTCCCCATATTACCCTCCTTCCCTCCCCTTTCCCGGTGTACTTTTGAAGGTTTAATTCTCGCACCCCTCAAAGGGCGATAAATGACGAGATAAATCTGTTTTTAAGTCTCGGCACGATATCGCGACGAAGTGTTTAATTGAGTTATTCCGTCTTCTTTGATGACGCTTAGCTGTTACAAAATGGCTGATTGTAGTAGAATTCAACAAAATGGCTGATTGTAATGGAATTCAACGCTTAGCTGTTACAAAATGGGTGATTGTAGCAGAATTCAACACTTAGCTTTGTGTGCTCTACAAAACCCCATCATTATCAATCTTTCTCGTTTACACTTGAAAACCTTTTTGGATTTTCTTTCCTCTTGCCTTCCTGCTTGAGATGACGGTGTGATAATGTGTATCTGTTATTTCCATCTGATGGCCCTAGTAGGGGTCGTTGTGTGTGTTAAGAAACGCCAGAAAGCGCTTTTAATCTGGGAATTATTAGTAATGAAAACAATCACACTTTATGGCAGCCGTTTTTGAAAGGACGCTTTATATATTTTTTTAAATTCTAACGGTATTTGAGCACTTTTAAATAGAGCTACTTTAAAAAAAAAAATTTAAAAACTTTCAAAAACGGCTGCCATAAAGTGTGATTGTTTTCATTACTAATTCCCAGATTAAAAGCGCTTTCTGGCAGGAATCATCGAGTTGTCTGATCTCTCATCTCAATCGGATTGTTTTTGTAATTTGTTGCAATGCTTCTTTTGTTTTTGGTTTTGAAAGAAAGCCGTCTCACGGTACTATTTTTGATTGTTTATGGGGAAACTTTGAATCTTGTTCTCGTAACAGGGGTATTGGCGAAGATTATTGCAGCTCTATTTCAGCTTAGCGGGACCGGTTTTTAGGTAAAGCAGTAAACAAGATAGCTTGTGTCGCGTGTAGGTATTTTTAGGTAAAGCAGTAAACAGGATAGCTTGTGTCGCGTGTAGGTGTTGGTCTGCTGGGCTGTCTCTCTGTCTGTTTTTTATTTTTTTATTTTTTTTTTTGGGGGGGGGGGGGGTGGGGGAGAGCTTGAGTGAACTGATTAAAGAGGAAAAGTGGTGTCACAAATTAGCCCCAAGCAGCCATAACAACACACAATATAAGTACGTATTTATATAAGACCCGCAGAATGTCTGTAAATGATAGCTCTTTAACAAAGAAATCCCTACTTTGAACATGATACGTACACTAAGTGGCTTAGACTTTTCCAACCATATTAGGGTCATCGCTCAAATAGCGGAAAAGTAGAAAAGCCGACATTTTTGTTGAGCTCATAAGTCAAATGTAGCAGTAATGCCAGCAGACTCTGGAGTCCCCCCTCCCCCCCCTCCCCGGCGCCCCCGCCCCCCTTCAATCCTACTTTTTCACCGTCTCACTCAATCTGCTTTTGATCACCTTAAAAAAAGGGCATAAGGACGATATTATAACCGTAAAGAATAAAAGCCGACAGCGATCCAAATCAGATCTAGTGAAGGGAGGGGGAGGGGGAGAATATGAGCTCTTGGAGATTCCCCACACTCGCCACCCTCATCCCCTCATCCCTCGGCTAAGGGCTGTCAAAGATGTTGAGATGTTGACAAACTGGTGAGCCGACATTGGAGCGACCGAGGGCCTTAGCGGCGGTCAGGAGAGCCATGATTTGCGTTTCAACGTCACTGTGGCTTTGTATGGCTCAGCCCTCGACGTCGCCTCGAGCCGCTTACCCCGAGCAGAGGTTCAAAACAACACAGAGCGAAAGGTTACACAAAGTCGGGATTGTTGGGGGGGGGGGGGGGGGGACAAGGATAAGGGCAGGGAAGACAATGACAAATTCTTTGAAGAACCTCAGAATAGGGTTAAAATAAGTAGCGAAATTGGGGGGGGGGGGGGGGCGAATCAAGAGTCTTGTGCAAAGGGACGAAAACATGGGCAGGGATTTGGATGAAAGACAATGACAAGTTCTTTGGAGACCATAAAGGGAGAAGGTGAAAATAAGTTGGGTTTGGGACCGAGGGTCGTTACTGAGGTCCGCTCAAAGTGGGACGGGGGGGGGGGGGGGGGGGGGGGTTTAGGGGTGAGTGGATGTACAAGAATATCAGCAAAAAGACAAAGACAAATGAGCTGCAGCACCTCCACAGATCAGTTGCACACAAAGTCGGGATGAGAACTGAGAATCGTGGATGACGTCCACCGTAAACTGAGGGAAGGGGGGGGGGGGGTACGTAGCAGAATGGACATGCACAGGGGTGGGGGAGAACAACAATGATAAATCATGTTAGAGGACCCCAACACATGATGCTGGAGCCACTGGGGATAAGGACGGGTAGCAGTGGAGGGGACCTCCAAGCCGTAGTAGGAGACAGGAGTCACTGTGGTTGGACAAGGACTGGTAGTAGGAGACAGGAGTCACTGTGGTTGGACAAGGACGGGTAGCAGGAGACAGGAGTCACTGTGGTTGGACAAGGACTGGTAGTAGGAGACAGGAGTCACTGTGGTTGGACAAGGACGGGTAGCAGTGGAGGGGACCTCCAAGCCGTAGTAGGAGACAGGAGTCACTGTGGTTGGACAAGGACGGGTAGGAGACAGGAGTCACTGTGGTTGGACAAGGACTGGTAGTAGGAGACAGGAGTCACTGTGGTTGGACAAGGACGGGTTGCAGTGGAGGGGACCTCCAAGCCGTAGTAGGAGACAGGAGTCACTGTGGTTGGACAAGGACGGGTAGCAGGAGACAGGAGTCACTGTGGTTGGACAAGGACGGGTAGTAGGAGACAGGAGTCACTGTGGTTGGATAAGGACGGGTAGCAGTGGAGGGGACCTCCAAGCCGTAGTAGGAGACAGTAGTCACTGTGGTTGGACAAGGACGGGTAGCAGGAGACAGGAGTCACTGTGGTTGGACAAGGACGGGTAGCAGGAGACAGGAGTCACTGTGGTTGGACAAGGAATGAAAAAAGAGACACAGTGGAATTCTGTGCAGAAAGTGAAAGTAAATCTCTAAGAGGACAAGGAAAGTTGGGTTTGCAGCGAGCAAATGGGTTGAGACTGATGGAGTCGATACGTTGCGCGGGGAGAAGAACCATAATCAAACACAAGTCATGTTTTTCCAAAGTTTGATGCTAAGCTAGGAATGTAGTGGGTGACAAGAGACAGACAGACAGTGAGAGACAGAGAGTGAGAGACAGAGAGAGTGAAAGAAAGAGATAGATGGAGAGAATTAGAGAAAGACAGAGAGTGACAGACAGAGAGTGACAGACAGAGAGAGTGAGAGAAAGAGATAGAGAGAATGAGAGAAAAACAGAGAGTGAGAGACAGAGAGTGAGAGACAGAGGGTGAGAGACAAAGGGAGGGAGAGAGAAAGGGAGCATTTCTACGAAGGAGGAGGAGGGGGTGGGGGAGGGGGGATACAGGGTTTGAGGTCGTAGACAAGAAGTTTAGTGAGTAGCTTCCAACAGGCTCAAGCGAGAGAGAAAAATCCCAGAGATGGATCAGGTACGAAGATGATTCAACACGGAATCAGCTTTGGGCTAAGAGGGAAAAAAATGACGGAAAAAACGAAACATTTAAGGAGAGAAAAGAAGGCATGGATTGGAAGATAAGATGAAAGAGCAGATTCAGCAATAGCAACAACACAGAGACGACGAACAAGACTTAGGTTAGGCGAGCAAGTACTTGTATTGTCGGTGAGAGAGAGAGAGAGAGAGAGAGAGAGAGAGAGGGGAGAGAGAGGGGGACGCACTCTCAAACGGTGCAGATCTCATCTGGTTCAGTGCAGATGAGCCTGGTGATGAGGGTTTGAACCAAATAGAGAAGGAGGTCTTGACAACGACGTCACCATTTAGCAACAAAAGACGTCACAATTCAGCTACAAAAGACGTCACCATGTAGCAACAACAGTCTTGACAGCAGACGTTCCGAGGCCTGATCGACTGGCAGGGCTAAGTGCGTGCAATGTTTGTGCTTGCCTGCTTACCCCATACTTTGTCTTTGGCCTGCACTTACCTTTTTGTCTTTCTGCGGTTTTGCACAGAGGGGATCAGAGCGAATTAGGACACCGGTTGGGGTGAGGGTGGGGGTTGGGGCTGTAAGACAGACAGAGACAGAAAGACAAAGAGAGAGAGGGGAAGGGGGGGGGGGGGGTTGGAAGAGATAAGGCGAGAGGGAGGGAATTAGGGAGGACGGAGGGAGAGATGGCTCTCTCTCTCTCTCTCTCTCTCTCTCTCTCTCTCTCTCTCTCTCTCTCTCTCTCTCTCTCTCTCTCTCTCTCTCTCTCTCTCTCTCTC
>NC_090255.1:44522788-44582340 GCF_037325665.1 Littorina saxatilis | reverse complement strand
TGGGGTCTTAACCAGGAAGGAGCCTTAAAATGGGGGTACATTGACACAGGTCAACAACAAAAGGAAGAAGTCCTAAATGCAGGGTTTTAAATAGAAGGGTTCCAGTTTAGTACCGTTTCTTTTCATCAAGAACAGTTCACCACTTCCAGGCGACACATCGCGTGATGACGTCAGTGCAGGGTCATCAAGAACAGTTCCTCACTTCCAGGCGACACATCGCGTGATGACGTCAGTGCAGGGTCATCAAGAACAGTTCCCCACTTCCAGGCGACACATCGCGTGATGACGTCAGTGCAGGGGGTAAAAGGACCAAACCTTTCAATAGTTGATGTTTGGACATAACTGGGTTGTGAAAGAGTGAGTACTTTCGCTTCTAGTAGTCTGAGTAAATCAAACTTTCCCACGTCAAATTATTCGCCAAACATTGTACATATATCACGATATTAAAATTGAATACAGTTTTATTTAGGCCAAAAAATGACCCGATAGATACAGCTTTGAGTCTAATCCCGGCTCTGACATAAGCTTGTGATATGGTGTTGTGTTCTTCACACCGCTCTCACAGCTCTTTGATTCTTCACACCGCTCTCACAGCTCTTTGATTCTTCACACCGCTCTCACAGCTCTTTGATTCTTCACACCGCTCTCACAGCTCTTTGATTCTTCACACCGCTCTCACAGCTCTTTGATTCTTCACACCGCTCTCACAGCTCTTTGATTCTTCACACCGCTCTCACAGCTCTTTGATTCTTCACACCGCTCTCACAGCTCTTTGATTCTTCACACCGCTCTCACAGCTCTTTGATTCTTCACACCGCTCTCACAGCTCTTTGATTCTTCACACCGCTCTCACAGCTCTTTCATTCTTCACACCGCTCTCACAGCTCTTTGATTCTTCACACCGCTCTCACAGCTCTTTGATTCTTCACACCGCTCTCACAGCTCTTTGATTCTTCACACCGCTCTCACAGCTCTTTCATTCTTCACACCGCTCTCACAGCTCTTTGATTCTTCACACCGCTCTCACAGCTCTTTGATTCTTCATGCGGACACCCCCTTCAAGACAGCCGGGCACAGTGCCAGCTACACGCTAGAGCCACACCAATCTGGCATAAAACAGTAAGAGACCCTCTTTCCACACTTAAACCCCTGTAAACTCCTCCCCCCCCCCCCTTTCACTCTCGCTCCAACATCTACTCCACTCAGCTCGTTAACTCTTACCTCATTTCAACGGTTGATGCCTCTCCCCCCCCCACCCATCCCCCTTAAATCAACAGTTCCAACATTCGACCCCCCCCCCCCCTTTCACCCCGCTCAAATACATCTCTTCTCCCCTCCCCCCCCCCCCCCCCCCCCCCCACGGTCCCCATACTTTCTCTCCCATGGAAAAGTACCCAAATCCCCTCATTCCCAATTTACTCTTAACTTTTGATTCTTCCTCAACTCTCTTCTCCGTCGTCCCCCCCCCCACACACACACACACCCACACGCACTTCTACCCCCTACGCAGTCTTTTTCAGTCCCCCACCAACCCCCCTCCCCATGTTCCATGTGTGTGGCGGTTCGGGGGGAGGGTTGATTTGCTTAAATCTAATCATGGAGGATTAGAGAGCGGGTGAGCCGTGAAGAGAGCGGCTATGCATGACTTTGGCCAGACGGGCGTCATTTGAATGTTAAATGGAGGATTTAGGACCCGGCTGTGGCGAGGGCACGCACAGAGAAGCGAAGCAAAGACAAGAAGAGAAATAGAGAACCAGCACCTCACAAAAGAAAAGTCGGAGAGGGGTGGTGGCGAGAGAGAAAAAAGGGAAAGCATGCTGGGAAAAAGGAGAAAAGCCAAAAAAGAAAGGAGGAAAATACAAAGTGAAGGAGAGGGGAGGGAGAGGGAAGGGAGAGGGAGCCCTGGCCAGGCAGCCAGCTAGCTCCCATGCAAATCAATCTCCGATAAAAATGGGATTTCCATCAGTCGGGGAATGGTTGCATTCAAACAGGGAGCTTATCGCTAATTTCGCTGCACGGCCCCACAACCCGTCCCAAATCCCTTGCCCGACTTGCCCGCCCGCTATCCTCGGGACGAGCCCGGCAAAGGTCGCTCAGACTTCTTCCGTCCTCTGCAAGAACCCTAGCCCGCGGAAAGCATCCATTGCTAACCCCCTGCTTTCCTCCCAGTTCGTGGACATTAGGCAAACGGATGTTGCTGCAAGACAGATTGAAGGAAGAGACGGGGAACTAGAGTCGGGGGATGGACAGACAGACACAGACAGACAGAGACAGACAGACAGAGACAGACAGACACAGACAGACAGAGACAGACAGACAGAGACAGACAGACCGGACAAAGAAGAAGATGGAGGAGACGGTAAAAAAAAACAAACAGGGGAGATAAGAAAAAGAGGACAGAGATGCAGTGCCAATGGTAGAGAAGAACAGGCCACACAAACCCAAGACGAAAAGAAAGACCAAAGAAAGACAAACTCCAGAAGAAGGAGGAAGAAAGGCAGGAAAAGAAGAACGACAAGGGAGATCAGCAGGAGATGGAAAGAAAGGGAGAGAAGCAGAGAGGAAAAGAAGAGGGAATAGAGAAAAGGCAGGACTCCGGAGCGATTAAAGGCACACACAAGACTCGGGAAGGGAGATAAGCAAACACATTTCAGCGGGACTCAGGCTCTCCTAATCCTCACGGAATTAATCCCCCTTCGGCGCCATCCACCCACCACCCCTCCCATCCCCCCTCCCGCCCCTCACACTTAAATCCCAATTTACAAGGGAGAAGACCGGTCCTGTCCATGTCAAACAGGGATAGCGTCCCTTTCTTGCCGCCATAATGGCCGCGAGTTAGAAGCGCGCAGAATAAATTCCCGCCGCTATCTGGCCCGGCCATGGCGGAAAGCCGATATTGATGGCGGGGAACAAAGTCCAGATAATTACTTGCGAGAGGGATTTTGCAGCCAGTTGTGGGATTAATTCTTTTCAAATAGCGGCTTGGAAAAAGGGAGGGCGAGGGACAAGAGGAGAGCCCGTGATTAAATATCAATGCTTTTCTGGCCGGCTTAGCCGAGACTCAGGCCAGTCCGGACCGCACGAGCTCCCAGCTAGCCGAGACTGTACGGTTGTGTCGCTCGCGTCCTTCTTCTCCCGGATTCTGCTCCAGCTTTCTTTGCTAAGTCCTGACGTTTTCGGCTAAAGCTGAGCAATATCGCGTGAGGATTTTTCTTGTGATTCCGTGATTTTGTCAGTTCATCCCCCCCGTCTCTCTCGACTTTCTCTCTATATCGCTCTCTTCCTCCTTCTCACTCTCTCTCCTTTTCTTTCTCTAACCGCTCCCCCCTTCCCCCTCTCTATGCGTGCTGTTTGACAGAAATGAGGCCGGTTAACCAGACTGTATCAGTGTATGTTAAGATTAAGACTAGCAACACAGAGACACGCATCACAGTGCTACATACAGAACGACAGACACACTACAAGTGTATGCAGTCTTTAATCCGCGGGTCTTGAATTAGAAGGTGCTGGGAGGGTTCCCGCAGTATACTGATTACCAAGGTGCTGGGAGGATTCCCGCAGTATACTGATTACCAAGGTGCTGGGAATGTTCCCGCAGAATACTGATTACCAAGGTGCTGGGAGGGTTCCCGCAGTATACTGATTACCAAGGTGCTGGGAGGATTCCCGCAGTATACTGATTACCAAGGTGCTGGGAGGATTCCCGCAGTATACTGATTACCAAGGTGCTGGGAGGGTTCCCGCAGTATACTGATTACCAAGGTGCTGGGAGGATTCCCGCAGTATACTGATTACCAAGGTGCTGGAAGGATTCCCGCAGTATACTGATTACCAAGGTGCTGGAAGGATTCCCGCAGTATACTGATTACCAAGGTGCTGGGGGGATTCCCGCAGTATACTGATTACCAAGGTGATGGGAGGGTTCCGCAGTATACTGATTACCAAGGTGATGGGAGAGTTCCGCAGTATACTGATTACCAAGGTGATGGGAGAGTTCCGCAGTATACTGATTACCAAGGTGATGGGAGAGTTCCGCAGTATACTGATTACCAAGGTGATGGGAGAGTTCCGCAGTATACTGATTACCAAGGTGATGGGAGAGTTCCGCAGTATACTGATTACCAAAAGAACATGCACACAGAACACACAACAACAACGCTCGGAGGCTCTGTGTGGAAATACAATAGCGGTAATCTATCGAGTGGTAGAGACAGACGGCCGAGGTGACACGATCGTGCCTCGCTCACCATCAGTAAACTTAAAGCAACAGTGTTCGTCACTGTCTGACGACTTGCACACCTGACTACAGCTCTTGACATCGTGCCTCGCTCACCATCAGTAAACTTAAAGCAACAGTGTTCGTCACTGTCTCACGACTTGCACATCTGACTACAGCTCTTGACATCGTGTCTCGCTCACCATCAGTAAACTTAAAGCAACAGTGTTCGTCACTGTCTGACGACTTGCACACCTGACTACAGCTCTTGACATCGTGTCTCGCTCACCATCAGTAAACTTAAAGCAACAGTGTTCGTCACTGTCTCACGACTTGCACATCTGACTTAAGCGACAGACAAGATCCACCAGTCTCCCTCGTTAGCCCCGTGTGAGATTCATTGACACACTGAATGAATCTCAAGGTTCAAGGTTAATGCTTCGCCGCACATTATTTAAAGGACAAAGGATCACATGACACTCTGCCGATTGAAACTTCCCCCAAAGCTGGACCGTCAAAAAACTCGACAACATTTTGAAAATACATGTCGTCAAAATCCAGCCACTTTTGCCAACAAAAGAAGAAGCTTATCGATGACCTATCTAGCGCAGGTCATGGCTCTTTCCGAAGATAATCAATGACCTATCTAGCGCAGGTCATGGCTCTTTCCGAAGATAATCAATGACCTATCTAGCGCAGGTCATGGCTCTTTCCGAAGATAATCAATGACCTATCTAGCGCAGGTCATGACTCTGTCCGAAGATAATCAATGACCTATCTAGCGCAGGTCATGACTCTGTCCGAAGATAATCAATGACCTATCTAGCGCAGGTCATGGCTCTGTCTAGCGCAGGTCATGGCTCTTTCCGAAGATAACACACGCCCGCGGATTGCCCGTTGATCGGCTTATCGTTTCTCTGACGATCAAAAACAACAAGTATTTGCGACTGCCCGTTGATCGGCTTATCGTTTCTCTGACGATCAAAAACAACAAGTATTTGCGACTGCCCGTTGATCGGCTTATCGTTTCTCTGACGATCAAAAACAACAAGTATTTGCGACTGCCCGTTGATCGGCTTATCATTTCTCTGACGATCAATAACAACAAGTATTTGCGACTGCCCGTTGATCGGCTTATCATTTCTCTGACGATCAAAAACAACAAGTATTTGCGACTGCCCGTTGATCGGCTTATCATTTCTCTGACGATCAAAAACAACAAGTATTTGCGACTGCCCGTTGATCGGCTTATCATTTCTCTGACGATCAAAAACAACAAGTATTTGCGACTGCCCGTTGATCGGCTTATCATTTCTCTGACGATCAAAAACAACAAGTATTTGCGACTGCCCGTTGATCGGCTTATCGTTTCTCTGACGATCAAAAACAACAAGTATTTGCGACTGCCCGTTGATCGGCTTATCATTTCTCTGACGATCAAAAACAACAAGTATTTGCGACTGCCCGTTGATCGGCTTATCATTTCTCTGACGATCAAAAACAACAAGTATTTGCGACTGCCCGTTGATCGGCTTATCATTTCTCTGACGATCAAAAACAACAAGTATTTGCGACTGCATCTTTAAGCCTCACATAAAGCAGGTTAATATGAGCCTGATCTGCACTGAGATTAGCATGGGCTGTGGACACGATTTGTCGCCTTGCAATCCCCACTATCTGCCCTGGCCTTAATTCTCTCCATTGTACCCACACAGCGGTATTACTGGCCGCTTCAAACAATCAGTCGTTATCACTTGGAGTGGTATTCGCGTGCACTTGTAAGTAAAGTGTTTGACGACAGATACAGCTAGAGGTGAAAGATGCACGAGGAAAATAAGGGCGAAATCTTGAACTGATCAGCTTAACGACTGCACGGCTGATTGCTACACAGATGCTCTATTGTGATGACGATGCAGTTGCAATAGCAACGGCTTAGGAAGGAGGGGGGGGGGGGGGGGTAGTAATTTTCAATAAAATATATCAAAGCAGCCACATAAGGCTTTTGTCAAACTTTTCCAGTAAACTATAACCGTGTGACTGTCTGACTACGAAGTTAAAAAATGTCTTCAACGCAGTGTCTTTTAGTTTAAAGTTATGAAAGAAGGTACGACCGTCGCTTCTGTAACTAAAACTCATAGCTACACCACACGTTAAAAAACAAGAATGATAAAGGTTGGAACGTCTTAAGTTTAACAAACGAAGACGCTCATCAGAACATCAACCCAATGGTCTTTACAATTCCACATTGCCAGAGACTGCAAACAATCAACACTTTCTGAGATCAGTTTTCATTGGTCTATCTGCCTGTCTATCTGCCTGTCTGTCCACCGTGAAGGCAACTAGGTTGGTGTACTTGTTAACATGAACACGTTCCAGTGCCTTTCCATTCTTGTTGTTTCATTCTTGAAATTGAAACGTCAGCAGACGAAATGTTTTTGAATAAAAAAAACAAGTTATCCAACATTTTGTATTGCCTAGTATGTCGGAACCAGACTTGCTAGATGTCCCTGATGGCACGTCAACCCGGAGTGACGAACGCACTAACGAAGTGTGGAACCACGTGACGTTGTTTGCTCATCAGTCGTGCGACCAGGGATTAGGCTTAGGCCCTGTTTACACCTCGCAAACACCGTGCCGCGACTATCGACTTGGAACAAGTAAGATACATGATTTTTTCACTCTCGTCTTTTTCTCGCTGTAATCCTGTGATCGATGTTGATCATTCTCCTTTGTGCTCTAGTCTGGCGCGCAGAGAACTGAGAAATCCCCGTCTTAAGCTTAGAAAATTAATAGGAGTGGGGAGGGGGGAGGTTTGAGAAGAAGAATGGGCGGTTGGAATGGATTTCAAAAGAGGAGGACGATTGGGGGGTCGAGAAAAACCCATTGGAAAAGCAGTCACAGCATCCACTAAACCTTTACCATAACATCTCCAGAACACGTATTATCATCACACTATTCTCTCCCTACATATCCCTAAATCCAACCCCGCAACATAAGTCACAAGAAAACAACAATACAAGACAGTAACCAACAAAAAATAACCAAAACAAATTCTTTGCAAAAAACCAGCAGAGGGCCAAGCTTACATCACTCTACATTGCAGGTCGCCAGGCAGGGGCAGCAACTGGAGGAAAGGGAGGCAAGTGTGGGATTGGAGCCCTGATCGCGCTAAATCCAGGGCCAAACATGAGCAGGTTGTTAGCGCGGGGCCCGGGGCTGACTCCCATTCCACGGGGAAATGGAAAGCTTAACTGCGCGTCCCGGCCTGTTTGACGGGGATTGGCTACACGCGCTTTGTTTGGTCTAAACTCTCCCCTCCACCTCCCCCCCCCCCCTTTCTCTCCTCTGCTTCTATTCATCGTCTCTCTCTCTCTCTCTCTCTCTCTCTCTCTCTCTCTCTCTCTCCTAATTCTTCTCTCTATATCTATGCATTCCCTCTCCTTATCCAGTTCTCTATGTCTATCCATTCCTCCTTGCGGACACGTACTCTCCCCACCTCCTCCTCAACGGATCTCTGCTGCCTGCGCGATGCTGTCATCTCTTCAAGACACCGTTACGAACAAGGACGGACGGACAGACAGACAGACGGAGGCCAGATGGACGGACATACAGACGGACAGACAAGTCTCTCGTACTCTTTCCAGCAAAATGTTCTGTCACAGACATGACAGAGCCTTCTCGATTCACCAGATGATGTGTCGTATAGATCATCTAGGAGAAAACACGCACATGAAAAAGACTAAAGGACACGTCAGACAAAGAGTAAGAAGATTGTTAGCAGATTATGCAATGCAAAGCCCAATACACACTAACACCACTAAATAACAGGATCATCCATCTAGCGTGTAACCCTATCACATCCCATCTAGCGTGTAACCCTATCACATCCCAAATAGTTTCTATAACTCTGGACATTTCATTTAAATTAGCCAGTAACAGAATCAGGGGGGGGGGGGGGGGGGGGGAGGGGAGGAATACGGGTAAACTAGTGGATAAAGGTGTGGAAAGGGTGGGGGGGGCACAGGTAAACTAGTGGATATAGAGGTGTGTGTGTGTGTGTGTGTGTGTGTGTGTGGGGATTAAGAGCTACGGGCTCGCATGACAGTGCCCGGCTTACGTGTCTGTGCCCCCAGCAGATAAAGTGATTAGTGACAAAAGTCGTCACCGTCCCTCGCTCATCTCCCCTTGACACGCGGGGGATCATGGGATTGCGGCAAGCCGATCAGGGGAGGCAATCCACAGCCATGCATGCACACACACACACTGACTTGCACGTACGCAGATATGAAGAATTGATCAAGGCGCAAAGATATGGGTTTTTTTTCACAAATGCGCCAAACAAGCATGAAAATGACCATACAGCTTACCTATGATACGCATTTCACCCGTAGAAACGTCATGAAAATAATTTCTTGTGCAATCGACCATTGAAGTTATACCAGTACAGACATTAATATTAACAGGCAAACTCCTGAACTTCAAGCATGCTTACACCCTGACCATTGCGCATGCAGGAAATTGAGTTTAGCTTAAGACGTTACTTTAACGGGAAGTTTCAAGGACATACGTGCCCGTGTTATCCCCTGGTACTTGAGTCACCCGAATCTAGCCTCGCACAATTTCACCCAACGCATGTAACCACACACAGACTGCGGGGAAATCATCACCACTGACGTCATCGCCATCATCACCACTGACGTCATCGCCATCATCACCACTGACGTCATCGCCATCATCACCATCTCTCTCCTTTTTGTGAGGAGTGCCAGATATCTATATATTATGATTGACTCATTATAAAAGATTGCCTGTTTCGTTTTAATGCGTTTGTATTTGTCATGATGTATCACCGTATTTATGGGCTATGGCCTGAAATAAAACATTCCTGAGTTCTAAGTTTTTCGTGTGACTTGTTATGATAAAGCCAGTAAAATGAGTGGCGGATATCCTCTTAGTGAGAGAGGATTGAAAAGTGAGGGGATTACGCCGGGCAGAGAGAAGAGGGGAAAGACTGCACAACGAGGCCGCTAAGCACCTTCTCACGACAACGTCGGCTTAACCAATCAATGGTCGCCACGTCCCGGCTCTTACATAATCACGCAATCGCCACTGTCTTTATCCCCTTACAACACTCACCAACCCATTAACAATAAAAATAAAAAAAGGTATAGAAAAAAAAGGAATAAAAACAAACAAACAAGCGACACTAGACTTGTTTTTCAAATGCCTTGTGCTGAAGGAGAAGTGAACAATGTGAAGGAACTATTTGTTTTTGTCACGTCTCTGTAGGGACATTAGCTGGTGATACATTTAAAACAAAGCTGTGTCAGGCCAGGGACATGTAGAAATGGAAATATCGGTCAAACCAACGGACACAACAATGAAAATATCGGTAAAACCAACGAACACAACAATGAAAATATCGGTAAAACCAACGAACACAACAATGAAAATATCGGTAAAACCAACGGACACAACAATGGAAATATCGGTAAGACCAACGGACACAACAATGGAAATATCGGTAAAACCAACGGACACAACAATGGAAATATCGGTAAAACCAACGGACACAACAATGGAAATATCGGTAAAACCAACGGACACAACAATGGAAATATCGGTCAAACCAACGGACACAACAATGAAAATATCGGTAAAACCAACGAACACAACAATGAAAATATCGGTAAAACCAACGAACACAACAATGGAAATATCGGTAAGACCAACGGACACAACAATGAAAATATCGGT
Organism: Littorina saxatilis; assembly: GCF_037325665.1. Classification (NCBI taxonomy): domain Eukaryota; kingdom Metazoa; phylum Mollusca; class Gastropoda; order Littorinimorpha; family Littorinidae; genus Littorina; species Littorina saxatilis. The sequence goes on along the minus strand of NC_090255.1, from coordinate 44,572,367 downwards.
AAGACCAACGGACACAACAATGAAAATATCGGTAAAACCAACGAACACAACAATGAAAATATCGGTAAAACCAACGGACACAACAATGGAAATATCGGTAAAACCAACGGACATAACAATGAAAATATCGGTAAAACCAACGGACACAACAATGGAAATATCGGTAAAACCAACGGACACAACAATGGAAATATCGGTAAAACCAAGAGAAGCAACAAGAAATGAGTAGTGAGTTGGACGAAAAGCTAGCGATACCCAGAAGTGACAGTTATCCGTCACAATACGAACAGCGAGACCCAGACTCCATGCGACAAACAACAAGAACAGCGAGACCCAGACTCCATGCGACAAACAACAAGAACAGCGAGACCCAGACTCCATGCGACAAACAACAAGATTCCCATCAAGAGTCAGCTCCACAGCAATGACAAGACAAACTCTAGGGACATGCGGCCACATTCCGCCTCTAGGGACATGCGGCCACATTCCGCCTCGTGCAAGTCTTCACAAATATAAATGAAACCCAATGTTGACCACTAACAATGTTGATCACTAGCAATGTTGACCACTAACAATGTTGACCACTAACAATGTTGACCACTAACAATGTTGACCACTAACAATGTTGACCACTAACAATGTTGACCACTAACAATGTTGACCACTAACAATGTTGACCACTAACAATGTTGACCACTACACGCTGTGAACACCCATTGAAGTGGACTGACTGTTGACCACTACACGCTGTCAACACCCATTGAAGTGGACTGACTGTTGACCACTACACGCTGTCAACACCCATTGAAGTGGACTGACTGTTGACCACTACACGCTGTCAACACCCATTGAAGTGGACTGACTGTTGACCACTACACGCTGTCAACACCCATTGAAGTGGACTGACTGTTGACCACTACACGCTGTCAACACCCATTGAAGTGGACTGACTGTTGACCACTACACGCTGTCAACACCCATTGAAGTGGACTGACTGTTGACCACTACACGCTGTCAACACCCATTGAAGTGGACTGACTGTCGACCACTACACGCTGTCAACACCCATTGAAGTGGACTGACTGTTGACCACTACACGCTGTCAACACCCATTGAAGTGGACTGACTGTCGACCACTACACGCTGTCAACACCCATTGAAGTGGACTGACTGTTGACCACTACACGCTGTCAACACCCATTGAAGTGGACTGACTGTTGACCACTACACGCTGTCAACACCCATTGAAGTGGACTGACTGTTGACCACTACACGCTGTCAACACCCATTGAAGTGGACTGACTGTTGACCACTACACGCTGTCAACACCCATTGAAGTGGACTGACTGTTGACCACTACACGCTGTCAACACCCATTGAAGTGGACTGACTGTTGACCACTACACGCTGTCAACACCCATTGAAGTGGACTGACTGTTGACCACTACACGCTGTCAACACCCATTGAAGTGGACTGACTGTTGACCACTACACGCTGTCAACACCCATTGAAGTGGACTGACTGTTGACCACTACACGCTGTCAACACCCATTGAAGTGGACTGACTGTTGACCACTACACGCTGTCAACACCCATTGAAGTGGACTGAATGTTGACCACTACACGCTGTCAACACCCATTGAAGTGGACTGACTGTTGACCACTACACGCTGTCAACACCCATTGAAGTGGACTGACTGTCGACCACTACACGCTGTCAACACCCATTGAAGTGGACTGACTGTTGACCACTACACGCTGTCAACACCCATTGAAGTGGACTGACTGTTGACCACTACACGCTGTCAACACCCATTGAAGTGGACTGACTGTTGACCACTACACGCTGTCAACACCCATTGAAGTGGACTGACTGTTGACCACTACACGCTGTCAACACCCATTGAAGTGGACTGACTGTTGACCACTACACGCTGTCAACACCCATTGAAGTGGACTGAATGTTGACCACTACACGCTGTCAACACCCATTGAAGTGGACTGACTGTTGACCACTACACGCTGTCAACACCCATTGAAGTGGACTGACTGTTGACCACTACACGCTGTCAACACCCATTGAAGTGGACTGACTGTTGACCACTACACGCTGTCAACACCCATTGAAGTGGACTGACTGTTGACCACTACACGCTGTCAACACCCATTGAAGTGGACTGACTGTTGACCACTACACGCTGTCAACACCCATTGAAGTGGACTGAATGTTGACCACTACACGCTGTCAACACCCATTGAAGTGGACTGACTGTTGACCACTACACGCTGTCAACACCCATTGAAGTGGACTGACTGTTGACCACTACACGCTGTCAACACCCATTGAAGTGGACTGAATGTTGACCACTACACGCTGTCAACACCCATTGAAGTGGACTGACTGTTGACCACTACACGCTGTCAACACCCATTGAAGTGGACTGACTGTTGACCACTACACGCTGTCAACACCCATTGAAGTGGACTGAATGTTGACCACTACACGCTGTGAACACCCATTGAAGTGGACTGACTAATTATGCTGACTGTTTCTCCTTCACATCAATAGTTGTGTTCACAGGCTCACACACAAACACACTACATGCAGATCGACCCCTAATCTCTTTCACTTGCAACTGCAATTTCTCCTGCCTTTTTCTTCAAGACAAGACAGGACAAGACGAGACAAGACCAGACAAGATACGACAAGACAAAACAAGACCAGACAAGACCAGACCAGACCAGACCAGACAAGATACGACAAGACAAAACAAACAAACAAACAAAAGTCACAATAAGAAATCAAAACTGAAAGAAAACAAAATAAAGCAAATCGCACACATATATATATGCAAATTATACTCCAAAATCAAGACAAAACAGCCAAGAAAAGCGCTCTTACCTATAGCAGGCTGAGAGCACTCCGCTTTTCTGGGGCTGGGCGTTTTAGGAGCGGTGAAGCCCTTCACAGCGAGCAAGGTGCTGGAAGGTGCGGGAGACACGCTGCTGACACTGATCACAGGGGACTCGTGCATCGTCAGTGGGGTGGGGCTGTACATGGTCGAGGGTGCTGCCTGCTGGGTCATGGGGTCGTCGTTGTTGTGCTGGTGGTGATGGTGGTTTGCGCTGTCATTGCCCTTGGTGTGGGTGTCGTCGGTGTGGTTGTCGGCTGGCTTGTCGCTGTGCTGTTCCTTGGGCAGCATGCTTGGCTGGTCTCCGGCACTGGTGTCGGTCAGAGCCTGCACGTGAGACACGCTGTGTTAGTGACACGGTTAGATACAGCGTCCACATATGGGTATTACACACACACACACACACACACACACACACACACCCACACTCACACACACACACAAACGTACACACACACACATCAAGACTAGTTTTTTTGAGAAGTGGTTTGACAAGTGCAGTTTTGAACAATGATGGAAAAACACCAGATAACAGGCTGTCATTGACAATTTGAGTAAGAGTTGGCAACAACACATCAAGATTCTCAAAAAGCAGTGGTGTGGGTATGGCATCAAGTGTACAAGTTGTTGGTTTGGACTTCAGAATAATGGATCTAAGGTCTTTTTCACTGATTGGCTGAAATGATGGAAAAGAACAATCAGTGGGAACATCAACATGACTGGAGGAAGCAGAATGTGCACCCATCTGATCAAGTTCAGAACGAATATCTGAAACCTTCTTGATAAAATAATCACTGAATACATCTGGCAGCTGACTAGCGGGGAAAACAGTGGGAAGTGGGGATACCTTACTGCGGCCGGTCAACCGGAAAGAGAGAGAGACAGAAGAGAGAGAGACAGAACAGAGACAGAGAGAGCGAGAGACAGAACAGAGACAGAGAGAGCGAGAGACAGAACAGAGACAGAGAGAGCGAGAGACAGAGACAGAGAGAGCGAGAGGAGGGATGGAGAGACAGAGAGAGAGAGAGAGAGAGAGAGCGAGAGACAGAACAGAGACAGAGAGAGCGAGAGACAGAACAGAGACAGAGAGAGCGAGAGGAGGGATAGAGAGAGAGAGAGAGAGAGAGAGAGAGAGAGAGAGAGAGAGAGAGACAGAACAGAGACAGAGAGAGCGAGAGACAGAACAGAGACAGAGAGAGCGAGAGACAGAACAGAGACAGAGAGAGCGAGAGGAGGGACAGAGAGAGAGAGAGGAACAGAGAGAGACAGAAGAGAGAGAGACAGAACAGAGACAGAGAGAGCGAGAGACAGAACAGAGACAGAGAGAGCGAGAGACAGAACAGAGACAGAGAGAGCGAGAGACAGAGACAGAGAGAGCGAGAGGAGGGATGGAGAGACAGAGAAGCAGAACCAGTTTTACAATCAACCATCACCAAAGGAATTAATCAAAATCTCCGCCCATATATTTCACAAAAAAGAAATCGCATGCACGCGACATAAATTTACAGCACGGGCGTGTACAAGGTTCGCCGAGACTGAGTGTTAGGGCGTGGTCACTACTCTCTTTGTCTGCAGCATGTGGTGATCACGTGACGTCTACTTGTCAACGTCATCGCTTTGCGGTTACCATTTCCCTTCTTTCAACCATGTGACGTCAGAGGCCGAGGCTGGCCAAGACTTGAAAAGAGTAGATGTGTGTGTGTGCGTTCAGCCGTTAAAGAGGAATTCTATCAACAATGGAACACACATCAATACAACAATACATGAATGCGATCCCAAAAGTCATTGTTCACCCCGACTGTACACTGCTAACACTGCTTCCATCTGTGTCAAATGTCAATTTGGTGAAAAATAAAAATAACAACAAAAAATCTCTGTTCATACAACTGATGAACACGATTCGGTGCTTTGAGACTTTTCTGTCCAAGAAGGTTAATACTAAAACCTTGTTATCTTGTTATGAATTTCATTTTCTCATCCGAAATAAGGAAACAGTGAATGATTAGTCTCGCACTGAATATTGGATTAGAACCGTGATTCCCGTGCGACAAGGGGCCCGGCGGTCTGGGCAAAGCAGACGTGTCTGTCATGCTAATCACTGTCACTAATCGCTGGCTCCTCGTGTCGCTAATCCCGGCTTTAACCCCCCGTCGGGCCTGACGTGAATACCCTGACACGATTTCCACAGGTGAGGGTGGATGGTCGTTGGTGGCTTGGGGTGGGGGTCGAGTGGCGGGGTGGATGGTCGTTGGTGGCTTGGGGTGGGGGTCGAGTGGCGGGGTGGATGGTCGTTGGTGGCTTGGGGTGGGGGTCGAGTGGCGGGGTGGATGGTCGTTGGTGGCTTGGGGTGGGGGTCGAGTGGCGGGGTGGATGGTCGTTGGTGGCTTGGGGTGGGGGTCGAGTGGCGGGGTGGATGGTCGTTGGTGGCTTGGGGTGGGGGTCGAGTGGCGGGGTGGATGGTCGTTGGTGGCTTGGGGTGGGGGTCGAGTGGCGGGGTGGATGGTCGTTGGTGGCTTGGGGTGGGGGTCGAGTGGCGGGGTGGATGGTCGTTGGTGGCTTGGGGTGGGGGTCGAGTGGCGGGGTGGATGGTCGTTGGTGGCTTGGGGTGGGGGTCGAGGCGGGGTGGATGGTCGTTGGTGGCTTGGGGTGGGGGTCGAGTGGTGGGGTGGATGGTCGTTGGTGGCTTGGGGTGGGGGTCGAGTGGCGGGGTGGATGGTCGTTGGTGGCTTGGGGTGGGGGTCGAGTGGCGGGGTGGATGGTCGTTGGTGGCTTGGGGTGGGGGTCGAGTGGCGGGGTGGATGGTCGTTGGTGGCTTGGGGTGGGGGTCGAGTGGCGGGGTGGATGGTCGTTGGTGGCTTGGGGTGGGGGTCGAGTGGCGGGGTGGATGGTCGTTGGTGGGTGGGGGTCGAGTGGCGGGGTGGATGGTCGTTGGTGGCTTGGGGTGGGGGTCGAGTGGCGGGGTGGATGGTCGTTGGTGGGTTGGGGTCGAGTGGCGGGGTGGATGGTCGTTGGTGGCTTGGGGTGGGGGTCGAGTGGCGGGGTGGATGGTCGTTGGTGGCTTGGGGTGGGGGTCGAGTGGCGGGGTGGATGGTCGTTGGTGGCTTGGGGTGGGGGTCGAGTGGCGGGGTGGATGGGGATGGGTCAGAGGAATGGGGAGGGGGGTAGATACGGATGGAGAAAGGTTGGTTTACAAATCTCTGTGTGTGTGTGTGTGTGTGTGTGTGTGTGTGTGTGTGTGTGTGTGTGTGTGTGTGTCTCTCTCTCTCTGTAAGCGAGTGATGTCACATCATGGTGATTGACATCACGGTCCATGACGTCACGGCTCGTGCGCCCGTATGCACATGTTTACATTTTCTTACTTTTAAAATGTTTTATTTACTATTGTATCCATGATTAAATTCGCAAAACAATTCCGTTTAAGTGTTGAATTCAAACTGTCTCAAATGTATTGATTGTATCCCAAATAACAGTTTTAGAGAAAACTTCAGCGGAGTTTGACAACTGAGAAATGAACACAATCTCTGTTCCGTGGGTTTGTGTCTGGTAACCTGTTTGGCTCTTTCGCCAAAACCATTTGTTATCCTTCTGCACCACGGTAAAATACAATTAATACAATACAATACAATACAATACAATACGATACGATACAAGACAATACAATACAATACGATACAAGACAATATAACACAATGAATACAATACAACACAATGCACCGTAATGCACAACGATATCTAGTTTGAATAACAAGCGGTTTTACGCAGATTAGTGATAACTTCTACAAATACGGCCCCAGCCTCTTAATCCTAACCTAAGCTAAATATTTATTCAAGGCGCAGGATTATGTGCAGACGGGTAACTGATAGGATCGGATTAAATTCCGCCAAGAGGATTACGGATAATCCCCGTCAGTCAGACTTTGGCGCTGCGAGCAGGATTAGGATACGTCCAAGTCAATAATTAATCAATTAAGACAGATGAGCCTGCCATTGGGGATTAATGACGATTGGGTGATAATAGGAATGAGGTCAGCATAACATTAGCATCAGCCCAGACTAGAGCCGACGAGTCTCTTCTTCACACACAATGGCGACTATCCGTCTTCCTTTGTGTTTGAAATCAGCACATTTTGTGTCTGATTAAAGGCCCATGCTTGCCGATCACCTAAAAATATGGATTAAATGTGACTTTTTTTTTGTTCACTGGCTCCAACTAGGTATCGGCGTTCCTGATCAACGGACGGGTGTGGTTTTTGTTTTGTTTCGTTGTTCTGTTGTTGTTGTTTTAACTGTAGAAATATGCTTCCCGCTGGAAGCTGACTAACTGTATGCATCATGTGAAATTATACTTCTATGCTAATTCTTCTTGAATATAGACCTTTTTTGTCTTCTAAATGCAGCTTTCTACACCACAGACTCACAGCTCCCAAACAAGATACCGATTGGTTTAAGAGACTGAGAGAGACAAAACAAACAAGGAAGGAAGAAAGAAAGAAGGGAAACAAACACAATGAACAAACGAACGAAGACGAGGCAGACTGGGATGACACCGTTATTTCACACCAAAAAAACACAGTTGTTAAAACCATCCATCGCCTACATCTGGTATTAACTCTATAACTGGCTTAGACACCCCCTACCCCCCCGAACAAAGAATGACAAGACAGACAAGACAGCGTGTGAAACCAAACATCAACACATCGCCACTGTCAGTGTCACTAAGTTCAACACCTCACCACGCTCCACTGCTCAACACCAAATCATCACACACTCAACACGCACACCCACGCTTGACTGAACAGCCAAGACGTGCGATGCAACCACCCATGACTAAACGGATACAGAACAGGGCATATCAACATCATTATTCTCTACACAAGATTCAAATCAAGTATCGCAAAACTCCAAAACATCCTGTAGGATACTCCACACATGAATACATCACACCTGCTTGCGCCGCTCCGACATCCAGTTTACCCACCCGTAAATAAACAGATGCAAAACTTCAGGGCAATGCATACTGCACTCATATATCGCTACGACATCCAGTTTACCCACCCGGTAATAACGAGATGCAAAAGTTGAGGGCAATGCATACCTGCACTCAACACGGGATACAATTCAAGTACTATCAATCCCCCTTTTTCACCAGTAATTAAACACACACCAAAAATTAGGTCTTAAAAAGGAGGGAGACTTAAAATGATAAACTGATAGAGGTCATCAACAGAGGTCATCAACAGAGGTCATCAACAGAAACTCTGAGAGAACGGGGTCTTAAAAAGGAGAGAGTCTTGAATTGGGGGTGGGGGGGGGAGGGGAGGGGGGGTGGGGTGGGGGGGGGGGTGTCTTTACAGGGGTTTCCACTGTAAGGCAAATCTGGGAATCATCTTATACAACACTTTACACACAGATTCACGCTTGCCTGCGCGACAAAGACACAGAGTGCAGCCACCCGTGATCAAGGGGCGCAGGGAGAGAGGTATTGATCTCAGTGAAGGGCCTGATAGTGATAGAGGAAGTGATGGCACCCTCCAGGTGGCGCGTGACACTCATAGCACCGTCATTAACCAGACAGGTTATCACACCACCAGACCTTACAGGTACAGCACTGTCTCTCTAACCAGCCACAGGTCACACCACGAGACCTTACAGGTACAGCACTGTCTCTATAACCAGCCACAGGTTGGACAACTTCCACAAATAAATAACGTAGCTGGTTTTTTTGTGTAAATGGAGGATTTTGTGTGTGCGGAATTCTGTTCGTAACTCACTGTCACACATGTCATACTGCGCAACACATTCAGCAACTCTGTCTCACAACCTACAGGAATTCTGTTCGTAACTCACTGTCACACATGTCATACTGCGCAACACATTCAGCAACTCTGTCTCACTACCTACAGGGATTAGTCAGACTGTTGATTGTTTGATGTAAAAAGCCTGAAAATATCCGTCATGATGTACCAGACTGGTGATGTAAAAAGCCTGCAAATATCCGTGATGATGTGATGTAAAAAGCCTGCAAATATCCGTGATGATGTGATGTAAAAAGCCTGCAAATATCCGTGATGATGTACCAGACTGGTGATGTAAAAAGCCTGCAAATATCCGTGATGATGTGATGTAAAAAGCCTGCAAATATCCGTGATGATGTGATGTAAAAAGCCTGCAAATATCCGTGATGATGTACCAGACTGGTGATGTAAAAAGCCTGCAAATGTCCGTGATGATGTACTAGACCGTGTCCACGCGGAGACAGTTGTCAACGACGGACAGTAATGCAGTTATCACTAAAACCTGATGCGGAGATGATCACACGGACAGTGAAGCTGAGAAGAGTCCTGGCGGGGCGGAAATTGATGAGGCCTTCTAGTTCTGCAAACACTGCAGTGATGGAGGATCATTGGCTACACTCATGCTGCTATCAATCTGCAGTCTGAAGAGGCTTTACGAAAGATGGTGCATGTACTATTTCAGGCATTCGTACTTCACTTAGCGGTCAAAAAGTACAGCTATACACGGCATGAAAGCAATCAATTGTTAGTCGTGTTGTTAGAGAAAGAACGACAACTCCCCCTCCTGAACGAAGGACCGTCACCGTAGTTGATCTGACACATCTCGGGATGAACGGCAGTTGTAAACGTTATGCTTTTTGTATCTATTTTTAAGCGTTCTAATTACATTTACACACCTTTCTTTGTTTTTTGCTTCTTGATTTTAAAAACGTTAGCAGACTGTCTGGTTCGGGGTACTGTGTTACATCCCTGTAGACTTAACGACACACTGATGACACCAGTTTAGATAGGCTTCAACCCATTCACACCCCCGCCCCCCCCCCCCCCCCACTTCGCCGTCCTAAATTCAGTACTTCATTAAAGGAACCATCCGCCCATCTCGGACATTGAAAAGTCACACACGACCCGCCTATCAACTACAATTCCTTTTTCACCACACCTTGAGCAACACTGATCCACAACGCCCTAATCTAAAGGCCCTGTACCTCCCCCTCTGTTCACACCCCTTTAACGGTTAAATGTCAACTCTAAAACCACATAAAAGAGAAAAACAACGATCTCTCCCCCCCCCCCCCCCCCCCCAACAAAGGCCTGACGGAATAGTCATGGCGGATGACTACATAGAGATTACACAACGTCATCGAGTGAGGGACCGAAAAATATTGAAACTCGAGGATGATTTTTTTGTGGTATCAACCGAGACCGTAGGTCGAGGTTGATACCACACAAAAAAATCATCCGAGAGTTTCAATATTTGTTGGTCCCTCACAAGATGACGTTTGTGTAATTTGTGTATACAATGATAAATTGATTGTATACAATGATCAATCTCTATACCTTCCTGTCACTGGAAGCAGCAACACTTGAAAGCATAAGTTCCCTTGACAAACGTCATTTATGATTGGCGTCATCTATGAATGACGTCACTGTCTAGACAAGACAAGTGCCGGTATCGGCAAACCTTGTCGCGGCAAAGGCGTGCCTTGATACCATTGAGATCAATATACAACTCTCCTGTGTTCACTTTCAAGTGAATAACTTGTATATACAACTCTCCTGTGTTCACTTTCAAGTGAATAACTATCGTTCTGATATCATTTTAAAGTGAAGCTAAAGAAACCTGGTATCGGCACTGCTGTGCATCTCCTATGATCTCAATGGTATCAAGGCACGGGTCATAGCCCTTTGCCGCGACAAGGTTTGCCGATACCGGCACTTGTCTTGTCTTGACAGTGACGTCATTCATAGATGACGCCAATCATAAATGACGTTTGTCAAGGGAACTTATGCTTTCAAGTGTTGCTGCTTCCAGTGACAGGAAGGTATAGAGATTGATCATTGTATACAATCAATTTATCATTGTATACACAAATTACACAAACGTCATCTTGTGAGGGACCAACAAATATTGAAACTCTCGGATGATTTTTTTGTGTGGTATCAACCTCGACCTACGGTCTCGGTTGATACCACAAAAAAATCATCCTCGAGTTTCAATATTTTTCGGTCCCTCACTCGATGACGTTGTGTAATCTCTATATATCGCTCTCTGCATGGGATGTGGCCTTGAATGTCTCACGCAGCCTGTAAAATACTCACCCACACCACACAAAAAGAAGGAAAACTAACAAATTAAAAGCGAAAAGCCAGGGTGGGGGAGGGGGGATAAAGAGAGGGTGGTGAGTGCATTCCGTACTGAGCGCCATCAAAAGTCGGAGGGTGTGAGAGATATCGACAGGGTAAAGACGTTAGGGTGTTAACAGTCACCCCTGCCCAGCCTGCTCTTTCTCTCTCTCTCTCGCTCTCTCTCTCTCTCTCTCTCTCTCTCTCTCTCTCTCTCTCTCTCTCTCTCACACACACACACATACACACACACACACGATAAAGCAACAGAGGGGTGGATCTGAAGGGGTGGGAGAGATAATAGGGAGATTTAATAAACGAAACGTCGGGACGTTTCGTTTTGAAGTTGTGGTAAACGTCATCATTTCGGGGGTCTCTCGCTGGAAAGGTGAAGGTCAACTGAAACGGAACGTGGAACGTCAAAACGCAGTCACGTTTTCCACCCCCAAAAAACTAACAATATTTCGTCAACTTTTGTGAGTATTTTTGCACACTAACAGTTTTATTTGTTTGCCATTTTATGCATTGCTAGATTCATCAACCCTTTCACAGTCTTTCAGCGCTGAGAATGTGTTCACTGTTGTGAACTGAAATATTTTGAAGGGTGCTGATCCTGGTACATTTATCCAACTTCATGGTGAGAAAGCAAATGGCGAAGCAGAAGTAGGTCATCGCATCGAATTTTTATTCTGGCTTCGTATGTGATTTTGTATAAACAAAGTCTGTGTGATTTATTTGGACTGAAAATAATCAAAGTATGCCCGATTCTGGACCACCTCCTAGGTTTTTTTTTTCCCATTCTGATCGAGGACAGACGTGATAATTTCACTTGAAGATTTATCGCCCTTCCTTCATTCCGAAACGAAACGTGAATACATCTAAATCTTGTCTGCGGCCTATGCCGTCTCGTTTCACGTCCCCTTTCGCGGGGTGACTCATTCACCAAACGAAACGAGCTGCAAAACGAAACGTGCTGTCTTTTGAATCTCCCTATAGTCGGGATAAAGACGTTAGGGTGTTAACTGTCACCAAGCTGCTGAGAACATGACAATAACAGTGGGGTTAACTGCCTGTAACATGTGCAATATGCGTTGTGGGGTTAAATGAAGGGGGGGGGGGGGGTTCAAGTCGTGTGTGTGTATGTGTGTGTGCGTGAGCGTGTGTGTGCGCATACCAATGATTTTCTATCCTTACTTTCAGAGATTTGAATTGTTCTCGCTGTGCATATTGTGACTGTCAGGTCTCGCGCAAACAATGAAATCAAACAACAACAGGTAGAGGTTTAACCGCTCCCCCCATTCTGTGCGACTAATCTCACTGTCTCAAAATATAAAGACTTTTCGTGTTTAAACCACTCTCAGTCTCACGCCCAACTTGAGGCACGCACAGCCCTTCACACCCACAGAGAAGAGTAAAACAAGCGGTGAGGCACGCACAACCCTTCACACCCACAGAGTAAAGCAAGCGGTGAGGCACGCACAGCCCTTCACACCCACAGAGTAAAGCAAGCGGTGAGGCACGCACAGCCCTTCACACCCACAGAGTAAAGCAAGTGGTGAGGCACGCACAACCCTTCACACCCACAGAGTAAAACAAGCGGTGAGGCATGCACAACCCTTCACACCCACAGAGTAAAGCAAGCGGTGAGGCACGCACAACCCTTCACACCCACAGAGAAGAGTAAAACAAGCGGTGAGGCACGCACAACCCTTCACACCCACAGAGAAGAGTAAAGCAAGCGGTGAGGCATGCACAACCCTTCACACCCACAGAGTAAAGCAAGCGGTGAGGCACGCACAACCCTTCACACCCACAGAGTAAAGCAAGCGGTATCTACAGTGACAGGCGAGTCCCGCTCCTAATGAGAGACAGCGAAAGGTGGATGAAAGCCTGACTTAAAGCCCCAGCTGCTTCACTTAATCTGCTCGATCCACAAACAGCAGTATCCAGTCAAATCAATAGTGCGCTGACAGCCCTGATTAAAACGGAGAGAAAAGTCAAGCGAAGAACAAGGCGGTAAGAAAAGTAGTACCCGCCCAGCGGTGGTAATGCGGTCTTATTGACCTTTGACTACCACTGACTACCACCGGTCATAAAGACGCACGTGCTGTGGAGAATACAGCGCCATGTTGCTGGCGACAGCAGTTTCCAAATCAAGAATAACTCTACATTTTTTCTATTATAACGATACGTTTACATGGAGCCCCCCCCTCCTTTTTTTTTGGTGTCGACAGCAGTTTCAAACTCAAGAACAACTCTAGTATTATCAATCTTAATGATAAATGTTCAAAGAGCCCCACAACACCCCCGCCCCTCTCCCCCCCTCCCCCACCATGAATGAGCGGACCCGCTAAATGACCATACCACCGCTGTTTCAAAATCAAGAATAACTCTACATTCATCCATTATGATGATAAATGTCCACTGAGTCCCGCCCCTAACCCCCCCCCCCCCCCCCCCATGAACAAATTATCGATATCATAAGACTGCTGCCAGAGCCATTAACTTACAATACACCTCCATGAAAGCTTCCACGACGTTAAAATGGCCACATCATCTCATGAAGGAACCCCTAAAGCAATGTAGAATATGTATAGATACAAGTAAACACAAGCAATGGTACGTGTTTGTTTTTTGAGGACAGACGGTGCTAGTGTGCTTGTCTGTGAGGACAGACGGTGCTAGTGTGTTTGTCTGTGAGGACAGTCCTCCCGTGCGGTCATTATTTGTAACGCAGAATCTTATGGTAGTACTTTGGAAGCGATCTAAGGGCCGTTTTCCTTAGCTATGATCCCTTTAAGTCCATCAAGTAAAAGAACAGATCACGGCAGACGATTGTGATAAAGCGTATATAAGACACGCGAGATGCAAATCCATCAAACACCGCTCATTAAATGTCAGGTGTAACAGAATCCCCCTCTAGCGGCGCGACTACATACGTGGCATGGCCACACCAGGTGAAATCACATATCCGACAAAAACAATAACAGCGATCTCCTGGCGACATCAAATTGCGATTATGTATGGATTTACACAGAACAAAGCTCCACAATTTCTGACAAAGCTGTATAATTGTACAAACAAGGTTTATTGTTTTTAAGTTAAACTGCCAATAAAGGTTTGCACAACACATCATCTAAAATGAGTTTAAAATAAGTAAAAATGCTAACTGCGGCTATAGAGTGATGCTATGTCAGGGATTCATTCGTTCTTCACAGTGATCGTCCGCTCCGGGGTGGGCTTTGGTTGCATCTATATATAATTATACTAGATGATTACCCGCTTCGCCGGGAAGAAGTAGAGCCGAATACCCGGCCGTCGCCGGGGACCCGGCTTTGCCGGGTGTACGCCGGCATCGCCGGCGCACGAAGGAAGGGAGATCTAAAAATAGTAACGTGCAGTGACCTTCTAAATATAGTAACGTACAAACGGGAATATGGATTGACGCCGGCGCACGAAGGAAGGGAGATCTAAAAATAGTAACGTGCAGTGAAAAACGAAAATCGATTCAGCGCTGCGCGCTGAGAGCACGTGTTGAAATATCTCATCGATCAGGTTGTGTCCGGGGTCTCTGTGAATAAGCCCACCAAATTTGAAGCAGATCCATCGAGAACTTTGGCCGTGCATCGCGAAGACACAGACACACAGACAGACACAAGTCGTATATCATATAGATACGACTTGTGTCTGTTCGCCATGCACGGCCAAAGTTCTCGATGGATCTGCTTAAAATTTGGTGGGCATATTCACCCAGACCCCGGACACAACCTGGTCGATGAGAATTTTCAACACGTGCTCTCAGCGCGCAGCGCTGAACCGATTTTGGTTTTTCTGTAGATCTACTACATCCATTCCCAGTAACTTTTCCTTATCTTCTCCAGTGTTTTGCGTTTATCTCCCTTCCTTCGTGTGGCGTCAATCCATATTCAGGTGGACCCCGGGCACAAACTCCCGGCGAAGCCGAGTATTCCTCTAGTTTAATGATACATTTCTTAGCGACAAGTTAAGTTAATTTTATAGCGACAAGGCAAGTTAATTTTGCGACAGAACAGCCACTAGGGCCAAAAAAAAAAATGCTTTGGTTACGGTTTCATGGCCAAAAAAATAGGGTAGGTAGGTCGATTAAACTTTTTGTTTTTTTTGTTTTTTTGTTTTGGTTGGTCCCTCTTAAAATGATAAAAATAGTTTTCGAGAGTCATGCCAAAGTCCAGTTCGAAAGAGTCTTCGGGCTCGGCACTTATTTTCGTCGACCCAACACATTTTATCCCGAACAGTTTGCCGTCCAAAGTTGGATGAAAATCATGAAAAATGTCCACCAAGGTTGCACTCTTCGAGTACCGACTTATCAGTCGTGTTTGTTCGATATGAACGCACTTTCCGAATACGATTGCAAATGCAGACGACATCTTTTTACGTTCGCGCAACGAACGAACGCACGAGACTGACTTCCCTTGGATATGGGAGTTGTAAAAAGCGGAGTGGTGTCCCTTGTCGGGCTTCTTGTTGTCTGCTCGCCGGCGATCGATGTTTTCTCTGTGCCGTGGTGTTGTCGTTTTTGGTGGGTTTTTGTGTGTGTGTGTGTGTTTTTTTTTGTGTATGTATACATGTATGTGTTTGGTTCATTTTATTTTTAGCTTTAGGACCAAAAAAAAAGTTTAGGGTCGGCCCAAAAAGTTAGGGTCGGTCGGGAAACCGTAACCAAAGCATTTTTTTTTTTTGGCCTTAGTCAGGGCAAGAGAAAACCACTAACCCTTACCCTAACACTTACCCTTACACTTACCCTAAAACTTACCACTAACCCTTACCCTAACACTTACCACTTACACTTACCCTAAAACTTACCACTAACCCTTACCCTAACACTTACCACTAACACACAACACGCCATACAAAGTACGAACACACAACACGCCATACAAAGTACGAACACACAACACGCCATACAAAGTACGAACACTCAACACGCCATACAACGTCAGAGCAATATAAATGACTCCCAGGTTCACAATGTGAATATATTCCCTGCACTTTGCACAGTTGCCTTCATTGGTGGTCAATTACCTGAACATACTGTCATCCCCAAACACGCCTTTTTACCACAATCCCGCGACATCTTTGGCCAGAAACAGCACCAGAACTTTGGAATCGTTCATATTGAATTAAGATAAAATGGCGTATGGCTGCCTAAATGGCGGCGTAAAAACGGTGAAACACAAACATTGATAGAACACGAGTGGTCGTGGACGGCTCAGACCATAAACGAAAAAAAAAGAGAGTAAAATTAAACGTTTTATTTCTTCTTAAAACTAAACAAAGATTATCCTCGTCAACAAAATGTTTTACGTACATCGTTCAGGATGATACTTCGGCGATACTCTTTTTAAAAAAAAGGCTGCGAAAGTGTCGGCAATTCTTGGAAGTTTAAGGCATCTTACCAACCATCAACTAAGACTCTACGCGCACCACAATGGTATCCAAACCCAATGTCGACGTCAATTCATTCAATCATCATGGTCATTATAAATGATGTGAAATTCGAGTGAACCGCGCACAGATACAAAGAAACCAACGAAGTCCCTTCAAGAATGAAGACAGCCCCAGGCCACTGTGAGGGGAAACATGGACACCGACAATTCAACCCCTGGCCACTGTGAGGGGAAACATGGACACCGACAATTCAACCCCAGGCCACTGTGAGGGGAAACATGGACACCGACAATTCAACCCCTGGCCACTGTGAGGGGAAACATGGACACCGACAATTCAACCCCAGGCCACTGTGAGGGGAAACATGGACACCGACAATTCAACCCCAGGCCACTGTGAGGGGAAACATGGACACCGACAATTCAACCCCAGGCCACTGTGAGGGGAAACATGGACACCGACAATTCAACCCCAGGCCACTGTGAGGCGAAACATGAACACCGACAATTCAACCCCTGGCCAGCTTCCACCAGCATAAAAATAATTGTCTCAAAGGAAAAATTAAGGTTTGCCAAATCTTATATTTATAACACAAAATGTAAACAATTGTATGTTTTCCTTAAAAACCTGAAGTAAACGAAGAAAGGGAAATGATTAACACACGAGCATGCTTACAGCTTACAGCTTACAGCTTCACATTGAATGTTATGATCATTGTGGTCATTCTCCACACGAGCATGCTTACAGCTTCAGATTGAATGTTATGATCATTGTGGTCATTCTCCACATGAGACATGAACACATAGAGAGGTTCCAAGGGACGAGTCTCGCCCTGCATGCACGAGGGCTTGTCCCTTTTACAAAACGGTCGCTGCCTCTTCTAGTGATATCACACTCTACGGGGACCTGTCCCTTTAACAACACGGTCGCTGCCTCTTCTAGTGATATCACACTTTACGGGGACCTGTCCCTTTAACAACACGGTCGCTGCCTCTTCTAGTGACATCACACTTTACGAGGACCTGTCCCCGTAACAACACGGTCGCTGTCTCTTCTAGTGATATCACACTTTACGAGGGCTTGTCCCTTTAACAACACGGTCGCTGCCTCTTCTAGTGACATCACACTTTACGAGGACATGTCCCCGTAGCAACACGGTCGCTGCCTCTTCTAGTGACATCACACTTTACGAGGGCTTGTCCCTGTAACAACACGGTCGCTGCCTCTTCTAGTGATATCACACTTTACGAGGGCTTGTCCCTTTAACAACACGGTCGCTGCCTCTTCTAGTGATATCACACTTTACGAGGGCTTGTCCCTTTAACCACACGGTCGCTGCCTCTTCTAGTGATATCACACTCTACGGGGACCTGTCCCTTTAACAACACGGTCGCTGCCTCTTCTAGTGACATCACACTTTACGGGGACTTGTCCCTTTAACAACACGGTCGCTGCCTCTTCTAGTGATATCACACTTTACGAGGGCTTGTCCCTGTAACAACACGGTCGCTGTTTCTTCTAGTGATATCACACTTTACGAGGGCTTGTCCCTTTAACAACACGGTCGCTGCCTCTTCTAGTGATATCACACTTTACGAGGGCTTGTCCCTGTAACAACACGGTCGCTGCCTCTTCTAGTGATATCACACTTTACGAGGGCTTGTCCCTTTAACCACACGGTCGCTGTTTCTTCTAGTGATATCACACTTTACGAGGACATGTCCATTTAACAACACGGTCGCTGCCTCTTCTAGTGATATCACACTTTACGAGGACCTGTCCCTGTAACAACACGGTCGCTGTCTCTTTTAGTAATATCACACTTTACGAGAACCTGTACTTTCCCTGTAACAACACGGTCGCTGCCTCTTCTAGTGATATCACACTTTACGAGAACCTGTACTTTCCCTGTAACAACACGGTCGCTGCCTCTTCTAGTGATATCACACTTTACGAGGACTTGTCCCTTTAACAACACGGTCGCTGCCTCTTCCAGTAATACAATGTATCACATTTCACAGTCACGAGCTCGCTATGGAGACAACTAAAAATAATCAATCTCGGCAAATGAAACGAATTCACGTCGAAAACAATCACAGCTATATATATTACTGGCCACTTGCACTAATGTCCTGGAGTGACTGCTGAGGAAATAGAATCGTCTTGACTCCGAAGACCGAACTGCATGGCACCCGGCAGTGGTACACATGAAGCTGCGTCACACTTGCTTTAACGTAACACGATGTCTTCTCTCAGAGAACACAGTCTCTGCTTCTCTCGGTGAAAACTACAAGATTCTTCCTCTGACAGCTCTGCGTTCGTGCGCTGAAACTCCCACGTACACTCGTGTTGTTTGTTTACGTGTATGACCGTTTTTACCTGGCCGTTTAGGCCCCAGCTGCGTCACTTAATATCACGATAACGTCACAATATTTTCGTGTTCCTATAACCCACCGAACTCTGACATGGATTACAGGATCTTTTTCGTGCGTACTTGGTCTTGTGCGTGCGTGTACACACGAAGGCGGATAAGGCACCAGCTGAACTGGGGGATCGGTAAAATCTCCACCTTACCCACCAGGCGTGGCCGTGATTCGAACCCACGACCTTCCGCTTTGGAGGCCAGCGTCTTACCATTTTCACGTACCCAAACGTGTCCTCTCTGATCTAACATCAGATATCAGCACAGAGAAAAGCAATAGAACACAGAGCGGCCAAAACAACAGAACACAGAGCGGCCAAAACAACAGAACACAGAGCGGCCAAAACAACAGAACACAGAGCGGCCAAAACAACAGAACACAGAGCGGCCAAAACAACAGAACACAGAGCGGCCAACACAACAGAACACAGAGCGGCCAACACAACAGAACACAGAGCGGCCAAAACAACAGAACACAGAGCGGCCAACACAACAGAACACAGAGCGGCCAACACAACAGAACACAGAGCGGCCAAAACAACAGAACACAGAGCGGCCAAAACAACAGAACACAGAGCGGCCAACACAACAGAACACAGAGCGGCCAAAACAACAGAACACAGAGCGGCCAACACAAGGCAGAATATCCCAACACGGAAGCAGAACACGAGAGGATGGAGACTAAACAGATTAAGAAAGAAGAATTAAAAAGATGATGATAATTAGTTTTAACGTCCTCTTAGAACCAATTGGCCTATCTTGGGACAGGTAGAGTTGATATGCTTTATGGGGGGACAGGACACTGGACAGACATGCAAACAGAGAACACATATGATCGTGTTATAGATCTGGAAGTCTGTTGTTGCGATATTTCAAAATGGGGATGGAAGTAAAGATTTTGTTGGGGTTGTTGCCATAGTGTACGCGAAATATAGTTGGAGTGGAGCGGTTTTGTAGGCTTATTTGCTTTTTATTTATGTAAAATATTTTTCAGACTTTAATTAAAAAGAAAAGAACGATGTCAATGAGACCGACGAAGACAACTTATTTATCCCGAATGAGAAATTTATTCAAGTGGGGTGAGGTGAGGAAAATAGCAGCCGGAAGCAGAAAGCACATTCTCTCGCTCACGGTTTGTTTACTCCTCTCAATCTCTCATTTTCTCAAATAACGGGGTGGAAAATGGCCATGTTCAATTTTTTTCTTAACACTGTAATCTCTCTCTCTCTCTCTGTAACTGTCCGTCTGTCACCCAGGGATTAACAGTGCTCTTACCTGACTGTGCCTTGGCTGGGTGGAATCCAAACAGCGAGGTAGTCGTTCACTTGCACCGAGTTACTACACTCTACAGGCCTCTCTGTCCCACACCATTCACACCACGGGACTGACACCGCTTTGAGGGTAACGGCAGGTGAAAGGAAGACACCCCCCTCCCTCCCTCTCCCACAACACACCGCGCTAATCCCCCGGGAAGATGAGGGGATTAGACCGGTAGAGAAGGGGTAAGACAGCGAGAGGTAGGGGAGGAGGTTGGCAGGTAATTATCACAGACACAGGTTGCATTAACGGACAGCCCCCCCCCCCCTCCAGTGGGGTTAAAGCGGAGGGACAGTGGTCACCGTCCATCTCAATCGCACCTCTCCTTAACCCAATTCCCCCCCTCCCCCTCCCCCCCACCTCTCTCATCCTAAGGTGCTAGGTATGGGGCGACCTAAGCAGGGGGGGAGTAGGCTTGGGACTATTCGCTGTGCAATCAGCCGTTACCCGCACACAGAGAACACGGACCCCGCTTAATCTCGCACTATAATAAGGGGGGTTAACAATAACGGAGTGAAAGAGACTAAAGGTAGAGGTAGAGAGAGAGAGAGAGAGAGAGAGAGAGAGAGAGAGAGAGAGAGAGAGAGAGAGAGAGAGAGAGAAAGAGAGAGAGAGAGAGAGAGAGAGAGAGATTACGATCGGAGTGAAAGAGACTAAAGGTAGAGAGAGAGAGAGAGAAAAAGAGAGAGAGAGAGAGAGAGAGAGAGAGAGAGGGAGATTACGGTCAGAGTGAAAGAGACTAAAGGCGGATTGACAAAAGAAGGGTGAGAGGGATATCGCGGGGACTAAAGGCGGTATCACAACAAAGCCAAATCCATTGCTTTTCGCCGCGAGCGACTGCCTCTCAGTGCAGTGTCGGGGTAGAGACCAATCCACCCCACGGAGCGGGAGATAAAGGCAGTCAAGCGAACAGCCATTAAATCCGCCATTACCTCAGTTACCCGGGACTTGGCAGGGCATCATTGCCACAACACCTCTATACACTGACTGGGTGCACACACTGACAAAGATGGGAAACAGGACTGGGTGCACACACTGACAAAGATGGGAAACAGGACTGGGAAAGATGGGAAACAGGACTGCTTTGCATTTGACTTGTTGTGTTCACTTTGTAAAAATAGCAAAATGGGATCACACGACAAGCCAGTTATTTACAGAACACTTTCAACACTGTTGAAAGAAAACAAAACAGCAACAGACATACCTAGGAAATCATTAACATTAAAGTATCAAACAGTGTTTTTAATTGTGATGGAAAGCTTTTTCCAATAGAACTATCACCAGCCTTTATAACACATCAAACAAATCACAGGATCAACAAACTGAGCATTACTTCTCATTAAAAAAAAAGAAAAAGAAAAGACGAATTTAACTCAGTCAAAACTCTGTTCTCCAATGAAAATTGTAACCGTAACCTTTGAGTGTAACCTCAGAAATGTGCTTCTACAGCCTGCTTCAATACATGTCAAAGTTAAAACACTCAACAGCGTTTGTCAACATGCTGCTTCAAAAGCAAACCCTTAAATAAGTGATTGTGAAATGTGTGGAGGAAAAAAGGAAGTGATTCACCTGAAAACAAATCTATAACAATAGGATCTATAACAATAGGATCTGTCACAGTACCAGGGTTATTGTATTGTGCTTGTCCGTCTGCTTTTGCTGAATTTGACGGGGTTTTTTCTTTACTTTTACTTGTTTTAGTCTTTTACTTTGTGTTTGTAAATAATGCTGGATAATCTAACAAACAGAAGTATACTTGTAATGTGGTACTGCTGATTAGCTAGAGCCATGTCTTAATGCAACGCTTACAGTTACACACACAAAAACAATTTTTTTTAAAGTGAAATACAGAGGACCCCCCCCTCTTTAAAGATCTCCAAAAATCTGAGAAAATCAGTCTTAAAATTGCGATACATTTACAGTATCTATGAAAAGAAAATCTAAGAAAACAGGTCTTAAAAGTCTTACAAGTGAGGTTCCACTGTAAAAGAACTGCACCTCGCAGTAGCGGCACCCCACTATAACCCTTCATCTTGCTACCCAACACAACAACCAACATGTACAGTGTAGGCCCTACTTGAAAATAACAACTCAGGTTATCATATTCAGCAGGATTGTGTTAAATAATCAACCAAAACATTTATCATTCAAGACTAAATGACTAATTGGTAAATTGTGAGAGAGCTGAACTGAATTAAACAAGGATAATGATTTGAGGCTGGATCTTTTCTTACAAACTGTCTTTGAGACGAACAAACACACAAAGCAAAGAAAGTGTCTTACAGAGATAGAGAGACAGAGAGAGACAGAGACTAATGGGGCTGTGGCAGCCACCGCTACTTACCAGGCAAAACGATAGGAGAAGTAAAGGAGCTGAGCCGAGTCAAGTCATTACACTTTACAGAGGAAACAAAGGCAGAAAGACGCACACGGCCCACACATCTACAACACATCACCGCAAACACTGAGAGTCGAGTAAGTGCCCACCGCTCCACAAGCTACTTCACTTCCCACGATTTCCTCTAGCTCAAGAACCGCTGCTGCTGAAAACCGCATGCAACACGCCTATACGCTACAGACCTATACTCTTTTGTCGTGTGGGGCTTTCCCAGCCACAAACTGAGACGAAATAAATAAATGTGCGAGTACTTACTCAAGACGACCGAATGTCGAGTTGCCAAGGCTACCCGGACGGTTCCCGGAGCCGTTTATTAGCGCACACAAAAGGGAGGCGAAATCCGATATCCTGGCATCACTGGGATGAAGCAGACGGCTTTTGGCTTTTCAAGGGACGCGCCAAACGCAAATCCCTACAACTTGCACAAGTTACAACTTACCTTGGGTTCGGGGTTGACTGCAGTGGGAGTGCTGGCTGCAACCCACGCTTCTGCTAGAGTCTCAAACGTGGAATGAATGTCCATTTTCGCCGCACAATTCGCTGCTTTTCTCGCAGCCTGAGCGCTAAGCTCCCGACACAAGCGACCAACAAAGACACAATATGTTGGTGATGGATTATCCACCGGCGCTGGGTTAGTGTAATCGTTGGCAGACACAGAGCGACGGGAAGAAACGTAAACTGTGAAGCAAACCCATGTTATGACAGCGAAAGGCACGGTGTTTGCGTTTTGACACCGCCCGCGATTGTCCACCACCGATCTCTAACCTCGCTAAGATAAAGCCATATCCTAAGAGGATTAGAGGGTCGCATCGTGCATGTAAATAACTCAGATCAATGCGTAGAGAGAAAGTAGTGCGCTATACTTCGACTGCAGCGACGAAACAGTGGGAGGAGTTTACATTTTTTATGGGCTGCGGGCATTGGTTAGCTTACGGAAAAACTCGTACGAACACTCAAGTCGTACGCGCGACTGTTTTGTCCGCTCGCCTTGTATAATTTCGTTCACGCGCAAGAATAAGGCAGCGTGCGTGCATTGCGCTGATCCGTGAGAAAGGGCACTTGTCAGGATTAGCATGTGGCCTTTGACCTATAAATGTTTCGACCTTATTATCAACATGTATACAAACAATATAACTATTCCCCAATGCAACTTTTAGTCCGTACAAAGCAGTAAAATGTTGATCAACATAATAATGCTGTGGCTCCCGTGATTTTAGTTTTACTGAAGTCTCGCGGTAAATCGACCCGACGAAGTGTCAAAGATGGCGGTGCTATGGAAAACAGTCGCGTTGGCACTTTCATTTACCGCAGTAGCGCTTGGTGCCAAATACAAGGAAGGAGATAAGGTAGAACGTTGACTGATTTATATGATCGTATTTTTGCGTGAAAATTTGGAGGCGATTCTGTTGAAAAATAAAAGATAAGGAGTCGAATGGTCTGCATAAATGTGCAACGACCAGTCAACTGTTGAAACGTAAAGCTAAAACAGAGTGCTGTCTGCCTAAATCGTATCGATTTTGTAACGTTGCTCCCTCACTGCCTTGCCTGAGCCTATGTCGTAGCAATTTAAGTCTGCTTCTGAAATATGATTGGCGTATGTACTTAAGATAATGCACCAATCATACTCATTATCATGAATTTTGTTTGTTTGAGGCAATAAAAACTTGGCAAAAGCTATACGCACTCCGAGTGTATACAGGATCGATGAGTCTGTATACACTCCGGCAATGAAAAGCTCTGTTACAGTTACAAATCTGTAGACAATGAAATGCCCCCTAACAAGTCGTTAGGAAGTAGCCAATGAAAAATCAGTCTTACGTATGGACTTCCGCTATCTTTTTTTGGAGTGTCGAGGGTTGGCAAATAATGTACATTCACATAGTAATAGTATACAACTGTTTCTAGGTCGATACACACTCCAAGTGTGTTCCAAACTTCGACAATAAACTGCCATGAAGCATCAGTTTTGTGTGTGTGTTTGTTTATTTTTGTCTGTGTTTGTTCCCAGCATACTTTGATACCATGAATCGAAAGTGAAGCGTACCTTCGCAAAATGGCGTCATTCGACGCTCCGAGTGTTGATGCGGTTCAGTGTCGAAAATGTGAAAATGTCATCTACGTCACAGCAAAGGCCGTGCATCATCAGATGTTTTCGTTTATTTGAGCTCTGCGTTCCTACCTCAAAGTGGTGTCGAATGGCAAATTCGCTTCGCGACCGGAAGTTAAAGCCAGAGTGTATACAGTGGTCAGGTCTTATATATATATACACTCTGAGTGCGTATAGCCAGTGCGTAAAAAGTTACAAAAGTTAGACTACAGATTAGACGGAAGACATGTATGCAAGGACTGGGCAAACTCTGCAAGTGCGCTTAACGCATGAAGTTTGCACAGACTGTGATTGTTTGTTTTAAAAATAAACTGCATGCACACAACAAGTGTACGTCCCATTATATCTTGTGTACATGTAGCTTTATCATGTAGGGTTTGTGTTTCGGTGGTGGGAGTTAGAGCAGACTGAATCACAATCAGGGCAGGGACATAGCTTATCTTGCACAATAGTAGTTAGGGTAAAGATATATACATGTCACAGTGGAAATGAGAATCCAGTGAGATTCCGAATCGCACTAGTGGAGATTGGTGAAAGATGAAATGGTTTTAAGAACAATTATAAACCTTTCAACACATTATTTCACCCAATTCCTATTTCCCCTAGTGAAAACTGGAATTCCCATCTCCACTGAAACTGGATTCCCGTTTGCACTAGGGCAAACTGGAATTCCAATCTTCACTAGCAAATATCCAGTGGAGATGAGAATTCTGGTTTGCCCTAGTGCAAACTGGAATTCCAATCTCCACTAGTGCGATTCGGAATCTCACTGGATTCTCATTTCCACTGTGATATATGTAATTCCGACTGATTTTTGGTGTATCTAAATTCGACCAATTTTCCCATTCACATCAGATGATCAATGACGAAGTTCTTAGATCATTACAATGAAAAGAATGCCATTCAATTGATACATGCATCATTCAATTTTATGAGCCGGTTGATGACGCAACTTGATTAACAAATCGTATTGTCGTTACAGTTAATTACGTCATCTGTACGGCGGCGCAAAAAGTTCCCTGGTGTCTGCTGCATTGTCACACTCACGACACTGAAAGGGAAAAGTGGAACTCTTTAGAATAAGATGACGACTTCAAGTTTCTGGCAACAACTGATATAAATTCATGAACGCTATCTTGTTTACTTCGTATGCAATTTCTCTTTTAGAGATTAATAAAGTTTATTGTATTGTATTGTATTGTATTGTAATAAGTATTGTAATAAGTGGTTCAGGAAGTTTGGACTAAATCTGGTGCATATTTTAAATTGAAATTGATAAAATCTCATCCTTTGGATTTAGATATATATATTTTATGGAGTAGGTATCTAAATCCGACCACTGCACACAAAACACTGCACACAAAACACTGCACACAAAACAAAACGCTGTACAACTTACTTACTTATTTACTGCCCATTATGCCGGTTGGCATGTAGAGCAGCAACAAAGGACAAAACGCTGCAGGGATGAAAATTCTCCGTTTTTTCCGACTTTTCCGATTATTTTCAATGGGCCATCCGATTTATTTGTGCGATTCCGTTTTTTGGCTCACGAAGTGTAGCCTATGCGATCGTAACTTTGTCTGTCTGTGCGTTTGTGCGTGTGTATGTCTGTGGTAGAAACTTTAATATTTCGTCATTTGAAGACGTCACATTATGGCGTAAGAGGGTTAGACGTCACGCGAAGGAATTACTGAAAGTCTCGGTCATTGTTTTTTGAGCGGGCCGAGACTAGTTGGCAGTCGTGTCGTAGATTGTTGACACTCTCTCTCTCTCTCTCTCTCTCTCTCTCTCTCTCTCTCTCTCTCTCTCTCTCTCTCTCTCTCTCTCTCTCCCTCCCCCCTCCCCCTCCCTCCCTCTCTCTCTCTCTCTCTCTCTCTCTCTCTCTCTCTCTCTCTCTGTATGTATTTTCTACTACTTTTCTCATTTATTATTACTGTATGTTGATGTTTCTATGATTCTAGTCGGGCGCACGCGTGAATATGTGTTTGTGTGAATGTAAAGGGCACATTGTAAGATTAAGCCTATGGCCTAAAATGTCTACCCTTTATGTGAATAAAATGTTCTAAGTCTAAGTCTAAGTCTCTCTCTCTCTCTCTCTCTCTCTCTCTCTCTCTCTCTCTCTCTCTCTCTCTCTCTCTCTCTCTCTCTCTCTCTCTCTCTCTCTCTCTTGCCATACCATTATTTTACATATTAATAACTTGTTCCAAGTTCATTAAGTAGTCTGAATTCCTGTTTTAGTTAACAAATGAGGAGTTTTGTAGCTGCTACAATTACTGTGATTTCCTTTCGCAAAAGGCCACATTTTCAGCTCTAAATTTTCAAGATTTTCCGGGGGGCGTTGCCCCCCTAAACCCCCTACAGGGGCGCTGCCCCTTGACCCCGCTGGGGCCTTGGCAGCCCCTGGACCCCGGCCGATTTCAGTTTTTTTTTAACAAGGCAATTTTCATCCCTGCGCTGTACAAAATCTCAGTAAAATCCCTTGCTGTGGTCTCCATATTGTTGTCACCTGTCTATTGACTGTTGACTGATGACTGTTGCCTGGTGACTGATTGCAGGTGGAAGTGTATGTGAACAAGGTGGGGCCATACTTCAACCCCCATGAGACGTATCACTACTACCAGCTTCCTGTCTGCAGGCCAGATAAGGTAAGGGGGGGGGGGGGGGGGGGGGGGGCAAGAGTGGTCATCAGTGCTGTATACACAGTGATTGCTTCGGTGTTCATAATCTGGAAGAAAGCTGACGCCAAGCAGAGGACAATGTCATCGTGTACCTGACGCCATTAAACTTAAAGCATAGTTGGGCACAAAACACTAGTGCTGCAAATTCAATGCCTCCAGTGTAGAGAATAATGGTGTTTGTCACATGCGCCCAGACTCTGAAACAAAGCAGAATAGAAATTATGCAACATTTTCCTAAGTTTTCATTCATAACCAGCTGGGTAACAAAAAACACTGTTCATATACATGTCACAAATCGGCCTTGGTCGATCAAGATGAAACAGAAGACTCTGACCAACAAAAAAGTTGATCTGTCAACAAGCCACCAAATATCTAATGTTTGCAAGGAATGCACACCAATACTAGCTGATATCTAATGTTTACAAGGAATGCACACCAATACTAGCTGATATCTAATGTTTGCAAGGAATGCACACCAAAACTAGCTGATATCTAATGTTTACAAAGATTGCACACCAAAACTAGCTGATATCTAATGTTTACATGGAATGCACACCAAAACTAGCTGATATCTAATGTTTACATGGAATGCACACCAAAACTAGCTGATATCTAATGTTTACAAGGAATGCACACCAAAACTAGCTGATATCTAATGTTTACAAGGAATGCACACCAAAACTAGCTGATATCTAATGTTTGCAAGGAATGCACACCAATACTAGCTGATATCTAATGTTTACAAGGAATGCACACCAAAACTAGCTGATATCTAATGTTTACATGGAATGCACACCAAAACTAGCTGATATCTAATGTTTACATGGAATGCACACCAAAACTAGCTGATATCTAATGTTTACATGGAATGCACACCAAAACTAGCTGATATCTAATGTTTACATGGAATGCACACCAAAACTAGCTGATATCTAATGTTTACAAGGAATGCACACCAAAACTAGCACTGAATTATGCCGCTGAAAAAAAACCTAAAGCCTGCAAAAGATCAGCATTAGATCAAACTAATTCAGTGCTTCGTCTCGTATCGAAAACAAAAGCAGATGACAAATTTAGTCGGTTGGAGTTGTCTCCCGTACTCCCTCCTGTAGCATGCACTGATCTAAAATTATCCACTATTTTTAGATCAGTGCGCTGCACCAAGACGGTTATACCCAAACGGCGCATACCACAAACGGTTCGGGAATTCCCGACAAAAGAAAAGATCCGCACGCGGCACTGGCAACTTCAGTGTCAGCTGAACACGAGAGCGTTCGGTCTTTTAGAAGATTTGTATCTTGAAATGAAAATTAACGAATATCGCGCTGTCCGAAGGAATGGAGTACATATCGGACAATGACCACGCTCAGGCTAAAACGATAGGACATCTGACCGACATGCGGCAATGTGAATCGGACATTTGGGGATTTTCATCGTTATATGTCCGATGTCCGACGCCTAACGACATCCCTGTGTGTGTATGTAGTGTGTGTGTGTACATAACAACATGTGTAGTGCGCGTAAATGACTACATGTATGTGTATGTAGTGTGTGTGTACATAACTGTGTGTGTGTGTGTGTGTGCATGACAACATGTATGTGTAGTGTGTGTGAACCTGACTACATGTGTGTGTGTGTACAAAACTATTTGTGTGTTTAGTGTGTACATTACATGACCACATGTGTGTGTGTAGTGTGTGTGTGTGTACGTAACGATTGTGTGTGTGTGATTTGAGGTGGAGCACAAGAGCCTGACGCTGGGAGAGGTTCTAGACGGTGACCGCATGGCCATCTCCCTCTACAACATCGGCTTCAAGCGTACGTTCCCCTCCACTTGGCTTCCTCTTTCTTTAGACACATACACACACACACACACACACACACACACACACACACACACACACACACACAACACAACACACACAACACACAACACAAAACAACACACAACACAACACACACACACACACACAATGTTGGCCAACACTTGGCTTTGTCCTTCAAACTGCACACGCACATAAACAATGATTTCAAACCACTCAGCATACATTGTGGGCCACTAAGACTAAGAGGAAACAGGTTTTATGTTAAGATATTTGTATAAAATATTGACGGGCATCTTATCAATTTGGTTGTACAGGGATATTTTGAGAGAAAAAAAACGTAACACTCAGAGTCAGACACCCTCTGAATTTGATTGTATAGATCAGGGGCAAAAGACAGGCTTTTTGACTCACATGCGAAGCAAAAGTGAGTCTATGTACTCACCCGAGTCGTCCGTCCGTCCGGCCGTCCGGAAAACTTTAACGTTGGATATTTCTTGGACACTATTCAGTCTATCAGTACACAATTTTGCAAGATGGTGTATGATGACAAGGCCCCAAAAAACATACATAGCATCTTGACCTTGCTTCAAGGTCAAGGTCGCAGGGGCCATAAATGTTGCCTAAAAAACAGCTATTTTTCACATTTTTCACATTTTCTCTGAAGTTTTTGAGATTCAATACCTCACCTATATATGATATATAGGGCAAAGTAAGCCCCATCTTTTGATACCAGTTTGGTTTACCTTGCTTCAAGGTCAAGGTCACAGGAGCTCTTCAAAGTTGGATTGTATACATATTTTGAAGTGACCTTGACCCTGAACTATGGAAGATAACTGTTTCAAACTTAAAAATTATGTGGGGCACATGTTATGCTTTCATCATGAGACACATTTGGTCACATATGGTCAAGGTCACTTTGACCCTTATGAAATGTGACCAAAATAAGGTAGTGAACCACTAAAAGTGACCATATCTCATGGTAGAAAGAGCCAATAAGCACCATTGTACTTCCTATGTCTTGAATTAACAGCTTTGTGTTGCATGACCTTGGATGACCTTGACCTTGGGTCAAGGTCACATGTATTTTGGTAGGAAAAATGTGTAAAGCATGTGAGTCGTATGGGCTTTGCCCTTCTTGTTTAATTTTATTTTTGTCCATTTAGTGAATAAGTGAGTGTGTTTGTGTGTGTGTGTGTGCAGGAGACTCAGTGAAACAGGAGCTGTGTAAGGTCAAGTACTCTGAGAACGACCTTGAACTGCTACGCAACGCCATCGAGGACCTCTACTACTTTGAGTTTGTCATAGGTCAGTTGTTGTTGTGTAAGCTGTACTGACAGTAACGACAAAGACATTGGCTGCATCTAATTACTGTCTGTATCAAAGTAATGTTGTTGTGTAAGCTGTACTGACAGTAACGACAAAGACATTGGCTGTATCTTCTTACTGTCTGTATCAAAGTAATGTTGTGTAAGCTGTACTGACAGTAACGACAAAGACATTGGCTGTATCTTCTTACTGTCTGTATCAAAGTAATGTTGTGTAAGCTGTACTGACAGTAACGACAAAGACATTGGCTGCATCTTCTTACTGTCTGTATCAAAGTAATGTTGTTGTTGTGTAAGCTGTACTGACAGTAACGACAAAGACATTGGCTGCATCTTCTTACTGTCTGTATCAAAGTAATGTTGTTGTTGTGTAAGCTGTACTGACAGTAACGACAAAGACATTGGCTGTATCTTCTTACTGTCTGTATCAAAGTAATGTTGTGTAAGCTGTACTGACAGTAACAACAAAGACATTGGCTGTATCTAATTACTGTCTGTATCAAAGTAATGTTGTTGTGTAAGCTGTACTGACAGTAACGACAAAGACATTGGCTGCATCTTATTACTGTCTGTATCAAAGTAATGTTGTTGTTGTGTAAGCTGTACTGACAGTAACGACAAAGACATTGGCTGCATCTAATTACTGTCTGTATCAAAGTAATGTTGTTGTTGTGTAAGCTGTACTGACAGTAACAACAAAGACATTGGCTGTATCTAATTACTGTCTGTATCAAAGTAATGTTGTGTAAGCTGTACTGACAGTAACGACAAAGACATTGGCTGTATCTAATTACTGTCTGTATCAAAGTAATGTTGTGTAAGCTGTACTGACAGTAACGACAAAGACATGGCTGTATCCTTTTACTGTCTGTATCAAAGTAATGGTGTTGTGTAAGCTGTACTGACAGTAACGACAAAGACATTGGCTGCATCTAATTACTGTCTGTATCAAAGTAATGTTGTTGTGTAAGCTGTACTGACAGTAACGACAAAGACATTGGCTGCATCTAATTACTGTCTGTATCAAAGTAATGTTGTTGTGTAAGCTGTACTGACAGTAACAACAAAGACATTGGCTGCATCTAATTACTGTCTGTATCAAAGTAATGTTGTTGTGTAAGCTGTACTGACAGTAACAACAAAGACATTGGCTGTATCTAATTACTGTCTGTATCAAAGTAATGGTGTTGTTGTGTAAGCTGTACTGACAGTAACAACAAAGACATTGGCTGTATCTAATTACTGTCTGTATCAAAGTAATGTTGTTGTGTAAGCTGTACTGACAGTAACAACAAAGACATTGGCTGCATCTAATTACTGTCTGTATCAAAGTAATGGTGTTGTGTAAGTTGTACTGACAGTAACAACAAAGACATTGGCTGTATCTAATTACTGTCTGTATCAAAGTAATGTTGTTGTGTAAGCTGTACTGACAGTAACGACAAAGACATTGGCTGTATCTTATTACTGTCTGTATCAAAGTAATGTTGTGTAAGCTGTACTGACAGTAACGACAAAGACATTGGCTGCATCTAATTACTGTCTGTATCAAAGTAATGGTGTTGTGTAAGCTGTACTGACAGTAACGACAAAGACATTGGCTGCATCTTCTTACTGTCTGTATCAAAGTAATGTTGTTGTGTAAGCTGTACTGACAGTAACGACAAAGACATTGGCTGCATCTAATTACTGTCTGTATCAAAGTAATGTTGTTGTGTAAGCTGTACTGACAGTAACAACAAAGAAATTGGCTGCATCTAATTACTGTCTGTATCAAAGTAATGTTGTGTAAGCTGTACTGACAGTAACGACAAAGACATTGGCTGCATCTTCTTACTGTCTGTATCAAAGTAATGTTGTGTAAGCTGTACTGACTGTAACGACAAAGACATTGGCTGCATCTAATTACTGTCTGTATCAAAGTAATGTTGTGTAAGCTGTACTGACAGTAACGACAAAGACATTGGCTGCATCTAATTACTGTCTGTATCAAAGTAATGTTGTTGTTGTGTAAGCTGTACTGACAGTAACAACAAAGACATTGGCTGTATCTAATTACTGTCTGTATCAAAGTAATGTTGTTGTGTAAGCTGTACTGACAGTAACAACAAAGAAATTGGCTGCATCTAATTACTGTCTGTATCAAAGTAATGTTGTGTAAGCTGTACTGACAGTAACGACAAAGACATTGGCTGCATCTTCTTACTGTCTGTATCAAAGTAATGTTGTGTAAGCTGTACTGACAGTAACGACAAAGACATTGGCTGCATCTTCTTACTGTCTGTATCAAAGTAATGTTGTGTAAGCTGTACTGACAGTAACGACAAAGACATTGGCTGTATCTTCTTACTGTCTGTATCAAAGTAATGTTGTGTAAGCTGTACTGACAGTAACGACAAAGACATTGGCTGCATCTTCTTACTGTCTGTATCAAAGTAATGTTGTTGTTGTGTAAGCTGTACTGACAGTAACGACAAAGACATTGGCTGCATCTAATTACTGTCTGTATCAAAGTAATGTTGTTGTTGTGTAAGCTGTACTGACAGTAACAACAAAGACATTGGCTGCATCTAATTACTGTCTGTATCAAAGTAATGTTGTGTAAGCTGTACTGACAGTAACGACAAAGACATTGGCTGTATCTTCTTACTGTCTGTATCAAAGTAATGTTGTGTAAGCTGTACTGACAGTAACGACAAAGACATGGCTGTATCCTTTTACTGTCTGTATCAAAGTAATGTTGTTGTGTAAGCTGTACTGACAGTGACGACAAAGACATTGGCTGCATCTAATTACTGTCTGTATCAAAGTAATGTTGTGTAAGCTGTACTGACAGTAACAACAAAGAAATTGGCTGCATCTAATTACTGTCTGTATCAAAGTAATGTTGTGTAAGCTGTACTGACAGTGACGACAAAGACATTGGCTGCATCTAATTACTGTCTGTATCAAAGTAATGTTGTTGTGTAAGCTGTACTGACAGTAACGACAAAGACATTGGCTGCATCTTATTACTGTCTGTATCAAAGTAATGTTGTTGTGTAAGCTGTACTGACAGTAACAACAAAGACATTGGCTGCATCTAATTACTGTCTGTATCAAAGTAATGGTGTTGTTGTGTAAGCTGTACTGACAGTGACGACAAAGAAATTGGCTGCATCTTATTACTGTCCGTATCAAAGTAATGTTGTTGTTGTGTAAGCTGTACTGACAGTAACAACAAAGACATTGGCTGCATCTAATTACTGTCTGTATCAAAGTAATGGTGTTGTGTAAGCTGTACTGACTGTAACGACAAAGACATTGGCTGCATCTTATTGCTTTGTATCAAAGTAATGGTGTTGTTGTGTAAGCTGTACTGACAGTGACGACAAAGAAATTGGCTGCATCTTATTACTGTCCGTATCAAAGTAATGTTGTTGTTGTGTAAGCTGTACTGACAGTAACAACAAAGACATTGGCTGTATCTAATTACTGTCTGTATCAAAGTAATGGTGTTGTGTAAGCTGTACTGACAGTAACGACAAAGAAATTGGCTGTATCTAATTACTGTCTGTATCAAAGTAATGGTGTTGTGTAAGCTGTACTGACAGTAACGACAAAGACATTGGCTGCATCTAATTACTGTCTGTATCAAAGTAATGTTGTTGTGTAAGCTGTACTGACAGTAACAACAAAGACATTGGCTGCATCTAATTACTGTCTGTATCAAAGTAATGTTGTTGTGTAAGCTGTACTGACAGTAACGACAAAGACATTGGCTGCATCTAATTACTGTCTGTATCAAAGTAATGTTGTTGTGTAAGCTGTACTGACAGTAACAACAAAGACATTGGCTGCATCTAATTACTGTCTGTATCAAAGTAATGGTGTTGTGTAAGTTGTACTGACAGTAACAACAAAGACATTGGCTGCATCTAATTACTGTCTGTATCAAAGTAATGTTGTTGTGTAAGCTGTACTGACTGTAACAACAAAGACATTGGCTGCGTCTTATTGCTTTGTCTGTATCAAAGTAATGTTGTTGTGTAAGCTGTACCTTGCTTGCCTGGTTCAGTGGTTGGTACCAACTGATGGCTGATTTGTGTGGAAGCAACGTTTGTTCCTCATACAACACTAGAGCAAATGTTTGGGTTTGTTAGGAATGATGGGATTAGCGGAGAGCGGCGGGGCTGTGTGGTCTGAGAACATTGATGTGGATCATGACAGAAAGAGGAAGTGGTTGACAGCCACAGTGCAGGCTGAAAGGGTTGGTGAGCTCATTGCGCCAGGAGTGTCACAAACGCTGGCTCATAGTTTACTATGGAACATTTACTGGATCAACACAGAAAGAGGAAGTGGTTGACAGCCACAGCGCAGGCTGAAAGGGTTGGTGAGCTCATTGCGCCAGGAGTGTCACAAACGCTGGCTCATAGTTTACTATGGAACATTTACTTGATCAAGGTAGGGTAGTTGAAACTCAGTTGCTAATATGGTGAGGGTTGTGTTGTACAGATGAGATCCCAATCCGCGGTTTCATCGGCCATCTAGAGGAGGGAGGCTTCCTGCCGCACAACCACAAGGTCTACCTCTGGGCGCACCTGCACTTCAACGTCGAGTACAACGGCGAACATGTGAGTACGTCTGCACCCTCAACACTAGATGGGGAGGAGGAGAAGCATTCCTATGACTGGTGATTAACCGTGTGTGTGTGATATAGACCAGGGACTGCATGAGAGGACTGGTGATTAACCAACTGTGTGTGTGTGATATAGACCAGGGACTGCATGAGAGGACTGGTGATTAACCAACTGTGTGTGTGTGATATAGACCAGGGACTGCATGAGAGGACTGGTGATTAACCAACTGTGTGTGTGTGATATAGACCAGGGACTGCATGAGAGGACTGGTGATTAACCAACCGTGTGTGTGTGATATAGACCAGGGACTGCATGAGAGGGGGGAGTTCTCTATCTCTCTCTCTATCTCTCCCTCTTGCTTGTGCTCTCTCTCCCTCTCTCTCCCCCTCCTCTCTCTCTCTCTCTCTCTCTCTCTCCCCCTCCTCTCTCTCTCTCTCTCTCTCTCTCTCTCCCCCTCCTCTCTCTCTCTCTCTCCCCCCTCCTCTCTCTCTCTCGCTCTCTCTCTCTCTCTCTCTCTCTCTCTCTCTCTCTCTCTCTCTCCCCCTTCTCTCCCCCTCTCTCTCTCTCTCTCTCTCTCTCTCTCTCTCTCTCTCTCTCTCTCTCTCTCTCTCTCTCTCTCTCTCTCTCTCTCTCTCTCTCTCTCTCTCTCTCTCTCTCCCTTTAACGCGTTTGTCGTATCGGTTCGATAATGTCAATGCTATGTTTTGTATATGCTTGTAGTTTTTGATTTTTTTTAACATTGTAAAAACCAAATCACTGGTTACACATCCAATCCAATCCAATCTCTCTTTATCTCACATTCAGTGCAGTAAAGACGATGTTTAGGAAGATTGAGTGTGTTGTGTGTTTGTGAAGGAAAGCACAGGGAGTGGGTGTGGTGCTACTTTAGTTTTCACATTTTAACATTGTGATGTGATTGTGATGTGTTTACGTGCAGATAATGTGATTGTGATGTGTGTTTTCTTGCAGATAATGTGATTGTGATGTGTGTTTACGTGCAGATAATGTGATGTGTGTTTACGTGCAGATAATCTACGCCAATGTGTCGACGAAGGAGCAGATGCCGGTGAGCCTGGACGCGGTGACGACGCCCTTTGAGGTGGCCTTCACCTACAGCGTCAAGTGGCACCCCAGCGAGTGAGTGGCCAGCATCTCTTGTCGTGTGTTAAACTCTAGTTTTCAACACAAAGCTTGAAACAGTGGAATCCCCCTTTAGCCACCTTCAAGCATCTGAGACAGACGATGAACAGAACATCTGAGACAGACGATGAACACAACAACTGAGACAGACGATGAACACAACATCTGAGACAGACGATGAACACAACATCTGAGACAGACGATGAACACAACATCTGAGACAGACGATGAACAGAACATCTGAGACAGACGATGAACACAACATCTGAGACAGACGATGAACACAACATCTGAGACAGACGATGAACAGAACATCTGAGACAGACGATGAACACAACATCTGAGACAGACGATGAACAGAACATCTGAGACAGACGATGAACACAACATCTGAGACAGACCATGAACAGAACATCTGAGACAGACGATGAACACAACATCTGAGACAGACGATGAACACAACATCTGAGACAGACGATGAACAGAACATCTGAGACAGACGATGAACACAACATCTGAGACAGACGATGAACAGAACATCTGAGACAGACGATGAACAGAACATCTGAGACAGACGATGAACACAACATCTGAGACAGACGATGAACAGAACATCTGAGACAGACGATGAACACAACATCTGAGACAGACGATGAACACAACATCTGAGACAGACCATGAACACAACATCTGAGACAGACGATGAACACAACATCTGAGACAGACGATGAACACAACATCTGAGACAGACCATGAACACAACATCTGAGACAGACGATGAACACAACATCTGAGACAGACCATGAACACAACATCTGAGACAGACCATGAACACAACATCTGAGACAGACGATGAACACAACATCTGATAAAGGAGGGTCTTACAAAGAAGGAAGTTTTAAAGTGGAGGAGGGGGGGGGGGTAGTTGGGTTGTGCCACAGTAGTTTTATAGGAGTTGGCATTAACTAAGATGTTCTGTGCTGACCCTGTTCTCACCTTGACCCTTTGACCCTGTTCTCACCATGACCCTGTTCTCACCTTGACCCCTTGACCATGTTCTCAACTTGACCCTGTTCTCACCATGACCCTGTTCTCACCTTGACCCTGTTCTTACCATGACCCTGTTCTCACCTTGACCATGTTCTCACCGTGACCCTGTTCTCACCATGACCCTGTTCTTACCATGACCCTGTTCTCACCTTGACCATGTTCTCACCATGACCCTGTTCTCACCTTGACCCTGTTCTCACCATGACCCTGTTCTCACCTTGACCCTGTTCTTACCATGACCCTGTTCTCACCTTGACCATGTTCTCACCATGACCCTGTTCTCACCATGACCCTGTTCTCACCATGACCCTGTTCTCACCATGACCCTGTTCTCACCATGACCCTGTTCTCACCATGACCCTGTTCTCACATTGACCCCTTGACCCTGTTCTCACCATGACCCTGTTCTCACCTTAACCCTGTTATCACCATGACCCTGTTCTCACCTTAACCCTGTTCTCACCATGACCCTGTTCTCACATTGACCCCTTGACCCTGTTCTCACCATGACCCTGTTATCACCATGACCCTGTTCTCACATTGACCCTGTTCTCACATTGACCCTGTTCTCACATTGACCCCTTGACCCTGTTCTCACCATGACCCTGTTCTCACCATGACCCTGTTCTCACATTGACCCTATTCTCACCATGTTGTTTCAGCATCAAGTACGAGGACCGCAGCAAGCGAATGCGAGACAACTACTTCTTCCCCAAGACCCTGGAGGTAAGAAGACTGTACATTGTGTGATATCGCCCTGGTCTGGTCTACATCTAGCTGTAGGTACTGAGTCTATAACACACAGTGCACTGTTCACTGTGACAGTATACATTGTGTGTAGATATCGCCCTGGTCTGGTCTACATCTAGCTGTAGGTACTGAGTCTATAACACACACAGTGCACTGTACATTGTGTGTAGATATCGCCCTGGTCTGGTCTACATCTAGCTGTAGGTACTGAGTCTATAACACACACAGTGCACTGTACATTGTGTGTAGATATCGCCCTGGTCTGGTCTACATCTAGCTGTAGGTACTGAGTCTATAACACACAGTGCACTGTACATTGTGTGTAGATATCGCCCTGGTCTGGTCTACATCTAGCTGTAGGTACTGAGTCTATAACACACAGTGCACTGTACATTGTGTGTCGATATCGCCCTGGTCTGGTCTACATCTAGCTGATACTGAGTCTATAACACACAGTGCACTGTTCACTGTGACAGTATACATTGTGTGATATCGCCCTGGTCTGGTCTACATCTAGCTGGTACTGAGTCTATAACACACACAGTGCACTGTTCACTATGACAGTATACATTGTGTGTAGATATCGCCCTGGTCTGGTCTACATCTAGCTGTAGGTACTGAGTCTATAACACACAGTGCACTGTTCACTGTGACAGTATACATTGTGTGTAGATATCGCCCTGGTCTGATCTACATCTAGCTGTAGGTACTGAGTCTATAACACACAGTGCACTGTTCACTGTGACAGTATACATTGTGTGTCGATATCGCCCTGGTCTGGTCTACATCTAGCTGATACTGAGTCTATAACACACAGTGCACTGTTCACTGTGACAGTATACATTGTGTGATATCGCCCTGGTCTGGTCTACATCTAGCTGTAGGTACTGAGTCTATAACACACAGTGCACTGTTCACTATGACAGTATACATTGTGTGTAGATATCGCCCTGGTCTGGTCTACATCTAGCTGTAGGTACTGAGTCTATAACACACAGTGCACTGTTCACTATGACAGTATATCTTGTCTGTATTGTCTACATCTAGCTGTAGGTACTGAGTCTATAACACACACAGTGCACTGTTCACTATGACAGTATATCTTGTCTGTATTGTCTACATCTAGCTGTAGGTACTGAGTCTATAACACACAGTGCACTGTTCACTATGACAGTATATCTTGTCTGTATTGTCTACATCTAGCTGTAGGTACTGAGTCTATAACACACACAGTGCACTGTTCACTATGACAGTATATTTTGTCTGTATTGTCTACATCTACCTGTAGGTACTGAGTCTATAACACACAGTGCACTGTTCACTATGACAGTATATCTTGTCTGTATTGTCTACATCTAGCTGTAGGTACTGAGTCTATAACACACAGTGCACTGTTCACTATGACAGTATACATTGTGTGTAGATATCGCCCTGGTCTGGTCTACATCTAGCTGTAGGTACTGAGTCTATAACACACACAGTGCACTGTTCACTGTGACAGTATATCTTGTCTGTATTGTCTACATCTAGCTGTAGGTACTGAGTCTATACAACACACAGCACACTGTTCACTTTTGACATTGTCTGTGTTTTCTCCCCTTGGTCTATAATGGACATCTAGTTCGGCAGCCTCTGCAAGTGAAGAGTGGGCATCATTTTTTCCATTAAAGGGAGGTAATCCTGTAAATAAGTGGGGAAATGGGCGGATAAAGGGAAGCAACCAGCACCCTGAAAAACTGACAGTTTTGTGCAGGTGAACCAAATGTTAGGGACTGTACAGGAAGTACATGCCATTTAGTTTGGAGACAATTTAGTTTGAACAATGTTTATTGTATTGTTGTTCTCAGAACAAACAACCCCTGACAATTGGTTGAAAGATTAACCAAGATGTAGTAGGATCAGAAGAACACCACCCTAATTTACCCACTGTCGATACCCCACACCATGAGTAGTGACATTACTCAGTAACCGTCGTTGTCTTGGGGTGGGAGCTTGCTCAAGGATCGTCTAGAGAGAGCAAGACTGCTGACACCAATGTCATAAATAACCTCGCATCGTCCCCTAGTGGGATCGGGTGCAATTTTTGACACCCTTTGGGTGAAACACATCAAATTCAATATAAGAACTCTTGCTTACTGCAGTACACTTGTCGTATACAGTTAGAGCGCTTACTTCTGTTTGGTTATTGGATTCTCTATACAGTGCTCAGTTAGAGCGCTTACTTCTGTTTGGTTATTGGATTCTCTATACAGTGCTCAGTTAGAGCGCTTACTTCTGTTTGGTTATTGGATTCTCTATACAGTGCTCAGCTTCTTTCCATGTAAGATTCTTACAATGAAATATGCGTAAAGAATCCAAAACAGGTAGACTTTCAATTATTCAGGATCAAATAGGACAGGTTGGTTTTGTTCAGGATCAAATAGGACAGCTTGGTTTTGTTCAGGATCAAATAGGACAGCTTGGTTTTGTTCAGGATCAAATAGGACAGCTTGGTTTTGTTCAGGATCAAATAGGACAGCTTGGTTTTGTTCAGGATCAAATAGGACAGCTTGGTTTTGTTCAGGATCAAATAGGACAGCTTGGTTTTGGGAATGTTTTATTACCAACAAAACAAAGATGACATGGCGAGGTGTGTTTGTTACAGATTCACTGGCTGTTGATTGACTGAAAGTAATGTATGACATGGTGAGGTGTGTTTGTTACGGATTCACTGGCTGTTGATTGACTGATAGTAATGTATGACATGGTGAGGTGTGTTTGTTACGGATTCACTGGCTGTTGATTGACTGATAGTAATGTATGACATGGCGAGGTGTGTTTGTTACAGATTCACTGACTGTTGATTGGCTGATAGTAATGTATGACATGGTGAGGTGTGTTTGTTACAGATTCATTGGCTGTCCATTATCAACTCCATGGTGCTGGTCTTCCTGCTTATCGGATTCGTCGTCATCATCCTGGTCAGTGGACTCTCACTGCTCTGCTTGCACCATCTCACACGGCAGTGTGCACAGATACCATGCAGACACTGACAGTGACACACATTACACAGTTCTGTTCTGGCTCTTTCCTCAAACTCTTCACATGCTCATTTAAACACACACGCAAGTACGCACAGGTACTTGCTAGCACTCAAGGTGAACAATGACTGTATTGATTCATTCTATTTTATTCTTTTATTTATTACTAGTTGAAGACACACACGCATACTCTTTTGGAGTCTTGGTTATCCACCTAAATATGAGTTTTAGTTTGAAAGGCTGAATGACGGGAAATCCACTGTTCAATGGATACATCATCTCTATCCCCCAGACACGCGTGTTAAAGAGTGACATATATCTGTATCCCCCAGACACGCGTGTTAGAGAATGACATATATCTGTATCCCCCAGACACGTGTGTTTAAGAGTGACATATATCTCTATCCCCCAGACACGTGCGTTAAAGAGTGACATATATCTGTATCCCCCAGACACGTGTGTTAAAGAGTGACATATATCTGTATCCCCCAGACATGCGTGTTAAAGAATGACATATATCTGTATCCCCCAGACACGAGTGTTAAAGAATGACATATATCTATATCCCCTGACACACGTGTTAAAGAGTGACATATATCTGTATCCCCCAGACACGCGTGTTAGAGAATGACATATATCTGTATCCCCCAGACACGTGTGTTTAAGAGTGACATATATCTCTATCCCCCAGACACGCGTGTTAAAAGAGTGACATATTTCTGTATCCCCCTGACACGTATGTTAAGAGTAACATATATCTGTATCCCCCAGTCACGCGTGTTAAAGAGTGACATATATCTGTATCCCCCAGACACGCGTGTTAAAGAATGACATATATCTGTATCTCCCAGACACGCGTGTTAAAGAGTGACTTTGCGCGCTACAACCTGGGCGAGGACGATGACTGTGAGGACCTGGACCAGGATGACAACGGCTGGAAGATCATCCAGACAGACGTCTTCCGGTTCCCCCCCTTCAAAAACCTCTTCTGTGCCATCCTGGGTAAGACAGGCTTGTCTCTCACAGTGTGTGTTGTCTTGTTGCTCTGTGCCATCCTGGGTAAGACGGGCTTGTCTCTCACAGTGTGTTGTCTTGTTGCTCTGTGCCATCCTGGGTAAGACGGGCTTGTCTCTCACAGTGTGTGTTGTCTTGTTGCTCTGTGCCATCCTGGGTAAGACAGGCTTGTCTCTCACAGTGTGTGTTGTCTTGTTGCTCTGTGCCATCATGGGTAAGACGGGCTTGTCTCTCACAGTGTATGTTGTCTTGTTGCTCTGTGCCATCCTGGGTAAGACGGGCTTGTCTCTCACAGGGTGTGTTGTCTTGTTGCTCTGTGCCATCCTGGGTAAGACAGGCTTGTCTCTCACAGTGGGTGTTGTCTTGTTGCTCTGTGCCATCATGGGTAAGACGGGCTTGTCTCTCACAGGGTGTGTTGTCTTGTTGCTCTGTGCCATCCTGGGTAAGACGGGCTTGTCTCTCACAGGGTGTGTTGTCTTGTTGCTCTGTGCCATCCTGGGTAAGACAGGCTTGTCTCTCACAGTGTGTGTTGTCTTGTTGCTCTGTGCCATCCTGGGTAAGACGGGCTTGTCTCTCACAGTGTGTGTTGTCTTGTTGCTCTGTGCCATCCTGGGTAAGACAGGCTTGTCTCTCACAGTGGGTGTTGTCTTGTTGCTCTGTG
The DNA here is from genome assembly GCF_037325665.1 of Littorina saxatilis. Lineage (NCBI taxonomy): Eukaryota > Metazoa > Mollusca > Gastropoda > Littorinimorpha > Littorinidae > Littorina > Littorina saxatilis. Next base: position 44,529,559 of record NC_090255.1, on the reverse strand, counting down.
CCATCCTGGGTAAGACAGGCTTGTCTCTCACAGTGGGTGTTGTCTTGTTGCTCAGTGCCATCCTGGGTAAGACAGGCTTGTCTCTCACAGTGGGTGTTGTCTTGTTGCTCTGTGCCATCCTGAGTAAGACAGGCTTGTCTCTCACAGTGGGTGTTGTCTTGTTGCTCTGTGCCATCCTGAGTAAGACAGGCTTGTCTCTCACAGTGGGTGTTGTCTTGTTGCTCTGTGCCATCCTGGGTAAGACAGGCTTGTCTCTCACAGTGTATGTTGTCTTGTTGCTCTGTGCCATCCTGGGTAAGACGGGCTTGTCTCTCACAGTGTGTGTTGTCTTGTTGCTCTGTGCCATCCTGGGTAAGACAGGCTTGTCTCTCACAGTGGGTGTTGTCTTGTTGCTCTGTGCCATCCTGGGTAAGACAGGCTTGTCTCTCACAGTGTGTGTTGTCTTGTTGCTCTGTGCCATCCTGGGTAAGACAGGCTTGTCTCTCACAGTGGGTGTTGTCTTGTTGCTCTGTGCCATCCTGGGTAAGACAGGCTTGTCTCTCACAGTGTGTGTTGTCTTGTTGCTCTGTGCCATCCTGGGTAAGACAGGCTTGTCTCTCACAGTGGGTGTTGTCTTGTTGCTCTGTGCCATCCTGGGTAAGACGGGCTTGTCTCTCACAGTGTGTGTTGTCTTGTTGCTCTGTGCCATCCTGGGTAAGACGGGCTTGTCTCTCACAGTGTGTGTTGTCTTGTTGCTCTGTGCCATCCTGGGTAAGACAGGCTTGTCTCTCACAGTGTGTGTTGTCTTGTTGCTCTGTGCCATCCTGGGTAAGACAGGCTTGTCTCTCACAGTGTGTGTTGTCTTGTTGCTCTGTGCCATCCTGGGTAAGACAGGCTTGTCTCTCACAGTGGGTGTTGTCTTGTTGCTCTGTGCCATCCTGGGTAAGACAGGCTTGTCTCTCACAGTGTGTGTTGTCTTGTTGCTCTGTGCCATCCTGAGTAAGACAGGCTTGTCTCTCACAGTGTGTGTTGTCTTGTTGCTCTGTGCCATCCTGGGTAAGACAGGCTTGTCTCTCACAGTGTGTGTTGTCTTGTTGCTCTGTGCCATCCTGGGTAAGACAGGCTTGTCCCTCACAGTGGGTGTTGTCTTGTTGCTCTGTGCCATCCTGGGTAAGACGGGCTTGTCTCTCACAGTGTGTGTTGTCTTGTTGCTCTGTGCCATCCTGGGTAAGACAGGCTTGTCTCTCACAGTGGGTGTTGTCTTGTTGCTCTGTGCCATCATGGGTAAGACAGGCTTGTCTCTCACAGTGTGTGTTGTCTTGTTGCTCTGTGCCATCCTGGGTAAGACGGGCTTGTCTCTCACAGTGGGTGTTGTCTTGTTGCTCTGTGCCATCCTGGGTAAGACAGGCTTGTCTCTCACAGGGTGTGTTGTCTTGTTGCTCTGTGCCATCCTGGGTAAGACAGGCTTGTCTCTCACAGTGTGTGTTGTCTTGTTGCTCTGTGCCATCCTGGGTAAGACAGGCTTGTCTCTCACAGTGGGTGTTGTCTTGTTGCTCTGTGCCATCCTGGGTAAGACAGGCTTGTCTCTCACAGTGTGTGTTGTCTTGTTGCTCTGTGCCATCCTGGGTAAGACGGCTTGTCTCTCACAGTGTGTGTTGTCTTGTTGCTCTGTGCCATCCTGGGTAAGACCGGCTTGTCTCTCACAGTGTGTGTTGTCTTGTTGCTCTGTGCCATCCTGGGTAAGACGGGCTTGTCTCTCACAGTGTGTGTTGTCTTGTTGCTCTGTGCCATCCTGGGTAAGACAGGCTTGTCTCTCACAGTGGGTGTTGTCTTGTTGCTCTGTGCCATCCTGGGTAAGACAGGCTTGTCTCTCACAGTGGGTGTTGTCTTGTTGCTCTGTGCCATCCTGGGTAAGACAGGCTTGTCTCTCACAGTGGGTGTTGTCTTGTTGCTCTGTGCCATCCTGAGTAAGACAGGCTTGTCTCTCACAGTGTGTGTTGTCTTGTTGCTCTGTGCCATCCTGGGTAAGACAGGCTTGTCTCTCACAGTGTGTGTTGTCTTGTTGCTCAGTGCCATCCTGGGTAAGACAGGCTTGTCTCTCACAGTGTGTGTTGTCTTGTTGCTCTGTGCCATCCTGGGTAAGACAGGCTTGTCTCTCACAGTGGGTGTTGTCTTGTTGCTCTGTGCCATCCTGGGTAAGACGGGCTTGTCTCTCACAGTGGGTGTTGTCTTGTTGCTCAGTGCCATCCTGGGTAAGACAGGCTTGTCTCTCACAGTGTGTTGTCTTGTTGCTCTGTGCCATCCTGGGTAAGACAGGCTTGTCTCTCACAGTGGGTGTTGTCTTGTTGCTCAGTGCCATCCTGGGTAAGACAGGCTTGTCTCTCACAGTGTGTGTTGTCTTGTTGCTCTGTGCCATCCTGGGTAAGACGGGCTTGTCTCTCACAGTGTGTGTTGTCTTGTTGCTCTGTGCCATCCTGGGTAAGACGGGCTTGTCTCTCACAGTGTGTGTTGTCTTGTTGCTCAGTGCCATCCTGGGTAAGACAGGCTTGTCTCTCACAGTGTGTGTTGTCTTGTTGCTCTGTGCCATCCTGAGTAAGACAGGCTTGTCTCTCACAGTGGGTGTTGTCTTGTTGCTCTGTGTCATCCTGGGTAAGACGGGCTTGTCTCTCACAGTGTGTGTTGTCTTGTTGCTCTGTGCCATCCTGGGTAAGACGGGCTTGTCTCTCACAGTGTGTGTTGTCTTGTTGCTCTCTGCCATCCTGGGTAAGACAGGCTTGTCTCTCACAGTGTGTGTTGTCTTGTTGCTCTGTGTCATCCTGGGTAAGACGGGCTTGTCTCTCACAGTGTGTGTTGTCTTGTTGCTCTGTGCCATCCTGGGTAAGACGGGCTTGTCTCTCACAGTGGGTGTTGTCTTGTTGCTCTGTGCCATCCTGGGTAAGATGGGCTTGTCCCTCACAGTGTGTTGTCTTGTTGCTCTGTGCCATCCTGGGTAAGACAGGCTTGTCTCTCACAGTGTGTGTTGTCTTGTTGCTCTGTGCCATCCTGGGTAAGACGGGCTTGTCTCTCACAGTGTGTGTTGTCTTGTTGCTCTGTGCCATCCTGGGTAAGACAGGCTTGTCTCTCACAGTGTGTGTTGTCTTGTTGCTCTGTGCCATCCTGGGTAAGACGGGCTTGTCTCTCACAGTGTGTGTTGTCTTGTTGCTCTGTGCCATCCTGGGTAAGACGGGCTTGTCTCTCACAGTGTGTGTTGTCTTGTTGCTCTGTGCCATCCTGGGTAAGACGGGCTTGTCTCTCACAGTGTGTGTTGTCTTGTTGCTCTGTGCCATCCTGGGTAAGACAGGCTTGTCTCTCACAGTGTGTGTTGTCTTGTTGCTCTGTGCCATCCTGGGTAAGACAGGCTTGTCTCTCACAGTGTGTGTTGTCTTGTTGCTCTGTGCCATCCTGGGTAAGACAGGCTTGTCTCTCACAGTGTGTGTTGTCTTGTTGCTCTGTGCCATCCTGGGTAAGACGGGCTTGTCTCTCACAGTGGGTGTTGTCTTGTTGCTCTGTGCCATCCTGGGTAAGACGGGCTTGTCTCTCACAGTGGGTGTTGTCTTGTTGCTCTGTGCCATCCTGGGTAAGACAGGCTTGTCTCTCACAGTGGGTGTTGTCTTGTTGCTCTGTGCCATCCTGGGTAAGACGGGCTTGTCTCTCACAGTGTGTGTTGTCTTGTTGCTCTGTGCCATCCTGGGTAAGACAGGCTTGTCTCTCACAGTGTGTGTTGTCTTGTTGCTCTGTGCCATCCTGGGTAAGACGGGCTTGTCTCTCACAGTGTGTGTTGTCTTGTTGCTCTGTGCCATCCTGGGTAAGACGGGCTTGTCTCTCACAGTGTGTGTTGTCTTGTTGCTCTGTGCCATCCTGGGTAAGACAGGCTTGTCTCTCACAGTGTGTGTTGTCTTGTTGCTCTGTGCCATCCTGGGTAAGACGGGCTTGTCTCTCACAGTGTGTGTTGTCTTGTTGCTCTGTGCCATCCTGGGTAAGACGGGCTTGTCTCTCACAGTGGGTGTTGTCTTGTTGCTCTGTGCCATCCTGGGTAAGACAGGCTTGTCTCTCACAGTGGGTGTTGTCTTGTTGCTCTGTGCCATCCTGGGTAAGACGGGCTTGTCTCTCACAGTGTGTGTTGTCTTGTTGCTCTGTACCATCCTGGGTAAGACGGGCTTGTCTCTCACAGTGGGTGTTGTCTTGTTGCTCTGTGCCATCCTGGGTAAGACAGGCTTGTCTCTCACAGTGTGTGTTGTCTTGTTGCTCTGTGCCATCCTGGGTAAGACAGGCTTGTCTCTCACAGTGTGTGTTGTCTTGTTGCTCTGTGTCATCCTGGGTAAGACAGGCTTGTCTCTCACAGTGTGTGTTGTCTTGTTGCTCTGTGTCATCCTGGGTAAGACGGGCTTGTCTCTCACAGTGTGTTGTCTTGTTGCTCTGTGCCATCCTGGGTAAGACGGGCTTGTCTCTCACAGTGTGTGTTGTCTTGTTGCTCTGTGCCATCCTGGGTAAGACGGGCTTGTCTATCACAGTGTGTGTTGTCTTGTTGCTCTGTGCCATCCTGGGTAAGATGGGCTTGTCCCTCACAGTGTATGTTGTCTTGTTGCTCTGTGCCATCCTGGGTAAGACGGGCTTGTCTCTCACAGTGTGTGTTGTCTTGTTGCTCTGTGCCATCCTGGGTAAGACCGGCTTGTCTCTCACAGTGTGTGTTGTCTTGTTGCTCTGTGCCATCCTGGGTAAGACAGGCTTGTCTCTCACAGTGGGTGTTGTCTTGTTGCTCTGTGCCATCCTGGGTAAGACAGGCTTGTCTCTCACAGTGGGTGTTGTCTTGTTGCTCTGTGCCATCCTGGGTAAGACAGGCTTGTCTCTCACAGTGGGTGTTGTCTTGTTGCTCTGTGCCATCCTGGGTAAGACAGGCTTGTCTCTCACAGTGGGTGTTGTCTTGTTGCTCTGTGCCATCCTGGGTAAGACAGGCTTGTCTCTCACAGTGGGTGTTGTCTTGTTGCTCTGTGCCATCCTGGGTAAGACAGGCTTGTCTCTCACAGTGTGTGTTGTCTTGTTGCTCTGTGCCATCCTGGGTAAGACAGGCTTGTCTCTCACAGTGGGTGTTGTCTTGTTGCTCTGTGCCATCCTGGGTAAGACAGGCTTGTCTCTCACAGTGTGTGTTGTCTTGTTGCTCTGTGCCATCCTGGGTAAGACAGGCTTGTCTCTCACAGTGTGTGTTGTCTTGTTGCTCTGTGCCATCCTGGGTAAGACCGGCTTGTCTCTCACAGTGTGTTGTCTTGTTGCTCTGTGCCATCCTGGGTAAGACAGGCTTGTCTCTCACAGTGTGTTGTCTTGTTGCTCTGTGCCATCCTGGGTAAGACGGGCTTGTCTCTCACAGTGGGTGTTGTCTTGTTGCTCTGTGCCATCCTGGGTAAGACGGGCTTGTCTCTCACAGTGTGTGTTGTCTTGTTGCTCTGTGCCATCCTGGGTAAGACAGGCTTGTCTCTCACAGTGTGTTGTCTTGTTGCTCTGTGCCATCCTGGGTAAGACGGGCTTGTCTCTCACAGTGGGTGTTGTCTTGTTGCTCTGTGCCATCCTGGGTAAGACGGGCTTGTCTATCACAGTGTGTGTTGTCTTGTTGCTCTGTGCCATCCTGGGTAAGACGGGCTTGTCTCTCACAGTGTATGTTGTCTTGTTGCTCTGTGCCATCCTGGGTAAGACAGGCTTGTCTCTCACAGTGTGTGTTGTCTTGTTGCTCTGTGCCATCCTGGGTAAGACAGGCTTGTCTCTCACAGTGGGTGTTGTCTTGTTGCTCTGTGCCATCCTGGGTAAGACCGGCTTGTCTCTCACAGTGTGTGTTGTCTTGTTGCTCTGTGCCATCCTGGGTAAGACCGGCTTGTCTCTCACAGTGGGTGTTGTCTTGTTGCTCTGTGCCATCATGGGTAAGACAGGCTTGTCTCTCACAGTGTGTGTTGTCTTGTTGCTCTGTGCCATCATGGGTAAGACAGGCTTGTCTCTTACAGTGTGTGTTGTCTTGTTGCTCTGTGCCATCCTGGGTAAGACAGGCTTGTCTCTCACAGTGTGTGTTGTCTTGTTGCTCTGTGCCATCCTGGGTAAGACAGGCTTGTCTCTCACAGTGGGTGTTGTCTTGTTGCTCTGTGCCATCCTGGGTAAGACAGGCTTGTCTCTCACAGTGTGTGTTGTCTTGTTGCTCTGTGCCATCCTGGGTTAGACGGGCTTGTCTCTCACAGTGGGTGTTGTCTTGTTGCTCTGTGCCATCCTGGGTAAGACCGGCTTGTCTCTCACAGTGTGTGTTGTCTTGTTGCTCTGTGCCATCCTGGGTAAGACAGGCTTGTCTCTCACAGTGTGTGTTGTCTTGTTGCTCTGTGCCATCCTGGGTAAGACGGGCTTGTCTCTCACAGTGGGTGTTGTCTTGTTGCTCTGTGCCATCCTGGGTAAGACAGGCTTGTCTCTCACAGTGGGTGTTGTCTTGTTGCTCTGTGCCATCCTGGGTAAGACGGGCTTGTCTCTCACAGTGGGTGTTGTCTTGTTGCTCTGTGCCATCCTGGGTAAGACAGGCTTGTCTCTCACAGTGTATGTTGTCTTGTTGCTCTGTGCCATCCTGGGTAAGACAGGCTTGTCTCTCACAGTGTGTGTTGTCTTGTTGCTCTGTGCCATCCTGGGTAAGACGGGCTTGTCTCTCACAGTGGGTGTTGTCTTGTTGCTCTGTGCCATCCTGGGTAAGACGGGCTTGTCTCTCACAGTGGGTGTTGTCTTGTTGCTCTGTGC